>NW_027115668.1:197716-206996 GCF_000696795.3 Halyomorpha halys | reverse complement strand
AGAGAGAGAGAGAGAGAGAGAGAGAGAGAGAGAGAGAGAGAGAGAGAGAGAGAGTTTAATTTTCAAGCCATGTTGTGAT
This sequence comes from Halyomorpha halys, assembly GCF_000696795.3. NCBI lineage: Eukaryota > Metazoa > Arthropoda > Insecta > Hemiptera > Pentatomidae > Halyomorpha > Halyomorpha halys. Next base: position 206,917 of record NW_027115668.1, on the reverse strand, counting down.
TAAATTTACAGTTATGAAACTATTAATTTAGTAGTGGAGAAGAAGGTAAAGATTTCGAGGATAAAAAATTCTGAACAGGAGATAAAGGCAGTTTAAGTATCTAATATCTTGCGATAGCTCGAATGAATCCGATTACAAACGGTTCTTGCAACTTTGTTTGTTCTGATGTTATGGGCTATATCATGCTTAATGAATACTGGCTGAGCGAAATCAGCTCAAATTGTACTCCCTTCCAAATTTTCTGACGTTTAATTTTAAGTATTATTATTATTATTCGGTTTTCTCGCTATTGCGGGTTGAATATCTGAGGTGGGAAGTCCAACCACATTCATATTTTGTTTATTTATTTATTTTCTTTTTTCAAATATTTAAAACCTTTCGTACTGTACGTGCTGTGTCTAAGAGAACCGACTGTTGAGCCTCTCTTAGTACATCAATAGACACTCCTGCCGCTGTGGATTTAGGTACGAGGCCATTGGTGGATATAATGACAGGAGTAGTGGTAACTCCCTCCAAGTGATACAGTTCCTTCAATTCTATTGCCAATTCCTGATATTCCACCACAACCCAGCATATTCGACACTTATCCGGTGCTGTTGCATCTTTTAGCACATGCTTCCTATATGCTCCGGTGGCAATCACCTGATCTAGAATAGCAACCAAAATCCTCGGAGCCTTCTAGCTTTTAACCATTCAAATGATCTTACTTTGTCTATGGAGGCTTCGTTCAGTTGGCTACAGAATCTCCCATGCAGGGACTTGCTTTTCCATTCTTCCTGTCGTTATTTTTCTGAACTAATGTTCGGTTTTTCTGCTTTGGATACTAGTAGTTTTTAAATGGAAATATTGACGTAGGTATAATTCCTGATCGCGGCACGCTTCTTCAATATTTATGAGTCCTCGACCTCCTTCTTTCCTGGATAAATAAAGTCTGGATTTGGATGATATGGGATGGTGCACCCCACCATGTGTGTCTTTCTCACAACACCATCTATTTCTTCTAGCCTGGTACTTGACCACTGTAATATACCAAAGCTGTAGCTTAGCGCTATTATGACCCAAATATTGATGGCCATTATTTTACTATAATTATTAATTTATTGAAAAGAAGCTTGAAGTAATTAATAATATTTTCCATTGCCATCAACATCAACTAGTGATGTTTCTTGTATTCACTCAAATTGTTTTGAAATAATATACAAAACAAAAATTTTCTAAAAGAAACGGATCAATACTCAGTCTGAAAAGGATATTTAAAATTGAAAAAAAGTTCCATAAAAATAATTATTATTATCTCCACAGGATGAAGAATGACTCGAAAAAGGTTTTCCTTAACTTTATTCATACCATAGCTCAAATAATTATATAGTAATAAAATTTAACTACGCGATAAGCTCTATCACGCTAACAATAATAATAAAATTGGTTTTCAACAATAGCCCAGGAAACCTCCGGTGAGGGAATGTTTACTCATGACTGCAGTGGCGGTCTGGAGTATCGAATTTTATTTCGGTGGTGGTCCCACAAAATGAAAAAAAAAAGATCCCCCACCATGGTTAGAAAAGTGTGATACTCTGTAGATAATTTCCTCACCCCATCTCAGAAGTGGCCAAGAATAGTGTAATAAAAAATTATTGATCCCGAGAAATCAAAAGCAGAGGAAAAATAAAACTGTGACCGCCGAAATACAATAAACATTGAGGAGGTGACAAAGCAACAGAGCTTGAAAAATATTTGGCTCTTTTTCAAGAGAAATTTACTCAAAAATTTAAAAATTTTTAAAACAAGTGAGATCCAGTATCGAGGAGTATATCGAGACGCAATATGAGCGCAACTTCCCCATTTAACGCCGGAAAAACCTTATTAAGAAAAAATAATGAAAATGATCGATTGAATTTTTTCTCTAAAGAAAGAATTAATTAACAGGAGATATTAAGGAAACATTAAAAAAAAATTATGACGCTAAAAATATTTTTAAACTCAATTATTGTAATGAGGGTTGGAAAACGATTTTAAAATATAATTATTGCTTCATGTGAGATTAAACTTCAAGCGACCAACGTTTGAACGACTGTGATCATTAGAAAGTCTGACTGATTCAAATAACATCCTTGTAGTGAGTCCAACTAACTCTTACTAGCAAATCAAAAATCGAACAATAAGAATCTAGTTAATGTCTCCTTTTTAAATCTATAATTCTGTATTTACTAGATCGTTACAGAAGTATTTGTGCATTTATTATTTGTAGACATAAAAGTATCCAGCTTACTTTACATTCAGTTGAGGGTTGCGGCTTTAGCGCATTTGCTCAGCCTCCATTGGCTCAATATGGTAAGATGGATGCGCTGGGATCTTTTGAGCTCTGCTCTACCCCTCACACGTGGGGGATAGAGTGGGCTCAGGGATCAGGTCAATTGTATAAATATTGTATATACGAGTGTAAATGTGACTAGAGATTATATTATTTTATCATTATGTTTTTTATTTATTAATTTTTTTCATACACATAGTTTGATTATGTTCATTTTGATTATTCTTCTGTTTGTAAATATTTTAAGAGATATATATTTTTTCATTTATTTATTTATTTTATTTTATTTTAGTATGAATGTAATCATTCATCACTATTACTTATTGCCCACAACTGTGTGGCAGATTGTAATATCTATCAATAAATAAAAAGTATTATACATAAAAAAAATTATATTCTACGCACATGTCAATAACGCATCTTTTATTCTTTTTCTTTGAATAATTCTTTATGTATCAGTGTGAGAAAAATTGGTCAGTAAAAGGTAAAACATGCTTGTAACACGGCGTTGATTTATGGTTCAGACGTTTCACTTCAGAGAACAACAGCCTATCTTGAATGCCTTTGTGTTCCGTGGAATAATGATGCAATTTTGCACTTTGAGCTAGTTCCTGATGGCAAGATGATTGACACTTAGTATTACTGTGAAAATGGATTCTTAAAAGAGTAGTAGCCTTCTTTGACTAAGCAGAACAGTACGGTATTCCAGCGTCAAGACAACGTTCCTGCCCCTTCAAGCTTGGACAATGAAAGGGTTGACTACTTAGCATCTTATCCCTTTCTCCTTACAGCTTTAACGTAGCACTATCTAACGGTCTTTTCGCGTCAATGGGGCATAATTTAAAAGGAGGGTTGAAAACCACAAGGATGTGAAATAAGGGTGTGAGGAGGAGTTTTTTTTTATCTCGAAAACCAAGGACTGGTACCAGAATCAATTTTAGATAAAAAGTGGGTTTAATCGATCGATGGTTTTAATGTGTAGATTTTACAACTTATTTTATAAAAGATAGTCCGAGTGGTGATAAAAAAGATTACCGGATATAGTACAAAACTATTTATTATTCACCAACCACATTTTGCAGGACCTCATATGTGGTAAATAATGCCACTAAAGAAGATTGCATAAACAATAAGATTTTCAAAAAAATATGCAATCGTTCTAAATAAAATAAAACCGCTTATTTAATAATAAATTCGTACTCAAAACTAAGTGTACGTCGTCAACTATAATTACTTTGCTTGAAGAAGTTTATCGGGGGGTGCGGTCAGCAAAGAACAATATAAATAAACAAAACAATATTTATTTAATTTATGCCGACGTTTCGACCTGAGTTTCAGGTCTTCATCAGGGATAGTGGCGTGTAAAGGGGACGGGAAGCAGCTAACTGCTAACTGCCAGTTAGCTGCTTCCCGTCCCCTTTACACGCCACTATCCCTGATGAAGACCTGAAACTCAGGTCGAAACGTCGGGATAAAATAAATAAATATTGTTTTGTTTATTTATGTTGTTCTTTGCTGACCGCACCCCCCGATAAACTTCTTCAAGCATTAATCTACGGTCAACTATCTACATCTCATTATAATTACTTTGGATTGAATATTTTTTAGTTTTAGTTTTGGTAGGTTCCTGGCTGGAAAACGTGAGTGGATACCGGGAACGGGTAGAAGATTCAATTTGGTACTAGAAAACAGGAAACCCTCGATTCAAATTTTAGGAAGCTTTTAGTTGGAAGACGAGAGAGGATACTGGATTATTCCGGAAGGATTAATTAGAAATCTAGACTTTCTAGAAAGACTCTCGAGGCAGATTAAAAAAGTAAGGAAATAATTTCTTCAAAACTATTGGCCAGCCTTTTTGACTAAGCTTCGGAAGGAAGAGCTCTGATCATACATTCCAACCTCCCAAAGAAGTATCGAAGACACTACTTAGCCTCCTTCTGGAAAAGAACAAGTATTCTTGTTGAAGTTCGGGAGAAAGGTAGGGACACTTCTGGTAAGACCTCCGAGAAGACCAGACTTCTGGAGAATTTCTGGTGAACGAAAAGACTTTTCCCCAGGCTTGATGGATCTCTCAGAAAGAGATTCTTATCTGGTATTATATTGCAGTGCAATACTACAAGCACCTTATCCGCCCAATAGTATCCCAGCTTAGCAATTCATACAGCAATAATTTATAGTGTAACAATTAATCTGAATAATTAGTATAATTAAAATCATTTGTAAATGTGTATTTATGAATACATTAAGTGTTAAATAACTAATCTGTATACTTGTGTAGTGTTAATCAACACCACCTATATTATAAATGTTTAATGTTTATATTTTTCCATGAATACATACTTATTTACGGATAATTAGTATACACACAAGAGGCCTTAAGAAAACAACAGTTTTCGGACTGAATATAATTATCATTATAATTAATGATTATAAATAATTTCGAATAATTATCGAGGCATATCTTAACCAAAATTCATGAAACATGGCATTATTTGACGTACATTTGATTTAAATGGCATACTTCTAAACCGAGTATCGATGCGGAAAGAAGTGTGAAACCACACATAACTTAATAATCCAAGCACTATTTCAGCACTATTTAAACAATTCATTAAGAAGTTGTAAGTTTTGTTCAGTTAAATTAACGATTTTGCAATTTCACGGCGGTATATGTATATGTATATATATATATATATATATATATTTTATACATATATATATATATATATATAAAACGCAAATTTGTTAGTGTTATAAAAGCACTATTTTCAGAGTTGATGCACCTTGGCTAGTAATAAATATTCGATGTCAGCGTAAACTACAATCGGAATCAATAGATATATTCATCAAAAATGTTTTCGAAAATTACATTCCGTTACCAGCAGTTTAAGGTGCAGAGGCTTTCAACGTAGGATATTCAACTTCCGGCTTTTCAATTGTGTTGAGTTTCAAATACACACATATGATTAGTATCAGTACAATAAAGAATATTAAAAAGGATGAGAATCAGTTGAAACTTGTGGAATACGATATTTTTTCCTCCTTTTCGACTCATTGTGTTGACAATATTCAGGCATGAATTGTGGATTCAAGTGATAATGGACGATTCTCAGTGAGCTCAGAATAATGGTTTCCGCTATGCATTGAAACTGGTTCTTCTCAACACTCAGCACTTCAAAAAATTACTTATAGGAAGAGTGATGGTTCCTATACTTCCGAACCAAAGACCTTCTCCGAAAATCGTCTTTCACCAAATTTCTTTGTATACTTTTCCTGTAAATAAAGAATACATTTTGTATAAATGTTTTGTTTCTCTGCCTGGGCCTTGACACTCTGATCCTGACCATTTGGTTCGAATCTTATTGTGGGATCCACTGTAATGCTTCTTTTCCAATCGCACTAAACGCTAAAATGTCTACAAACTTTGCAGAGTCAAGTCCTCTGTATCTAGTTAGTTTTTTTTTTCATTTCATGATTTTTTTTTTTTTATTATTTTGATTAATAATATATTTTATTATTTAAAATCATTCAATAACTATAACATTATAAATTGTTAAAGGTACCTTTTTTTAGCACGAATTAAACCGCAACGTTATCCATTGTTAAAAGCAAATCGAATTGTTATAATTACCACGAATGGCCCACCTGGTCGAAATTGTAATAAAAACTATTTTTTAAACTATCTACAACAGTGTTTTTTTTTTTATAAATCCTTTAAGGATATGTACATTTCAATTTTTTGTTCAATCCGAAATTAGGTAGGCGATTGATAATAAATGGACTTGCGGCGAGGGGAGTTAGAGAGGAAGCCAGAACTGGACACAAATCAGAAAGATAAATCAAGGTTTAATCCCCAACTGACAGGAGCTAGGAGCCTCAGGATACAGGACATTAAATTCTGCCCCTATCGGAAGGTTTTGTGCACTTTCCCTCCGGGCGAGATCCTCCCTAATTGTCTTCATTATCCTCATCCTTCCTGTCCCTATTAAGCCAGATTTTCTCAGTCTCTATCGAGCTAGATGTCAAAAGGTAGTAATATATATTTTAAATAATAAGATGATGAAATCATTATCAATACAAATATTACAAATTATTATTATGACTATCCGAAATTCTTTACATGTTAATACAGGTATTCTTTGCCCATACTGCCCATCTAACTGAATTGACACGACAATTAACAGATTAAAAGAAGCTTAAAAAAAAAATTTTTAAATAAAAGAAAGGACTTTAAATTATGACAGTTTCATCTAAAATCTTCCCTCAAATTTTTAAATTATACTCCTATCTCACTTCCCCAGATCCGTAAAATATATAGGAGTCAGGTTTGGCAATTAATTGATAAAGCACTCTAATGACATTTTACATTAGCATGTCTCGTGGCCATCTTCTTTTCAGGCGCCTTGGAGGATTGTCAGGAATGGAATAAGATGCAAGGTTAGAAACTAGGGGGTTTGAGTGGTTAGGCAGTTTATAATGGAAGGAGTGATATCTGGTTCGGGCTAAATCGGTTACATAGAGAGCATTAAGGTCTTTATGTATGATTGAGTATTAATTTAAAATATAGAAAACACAAGGTACATATTGTAGAAAATGTTCTCATTATTTTCGCAGTATGTGCGCCACACAATGTTCATTTTCTATAAAATTTCCTAATTTAGTATTTCTCGATGAAAAAATAAGGAATATCAATTTTTTCCTGCCAATAGTACAACAGTTTGACAAAAAATAATTAATCGGGGACTCATAATTCCGATCGAGGGAGATTGGTCAGTCTCGGCTTTTGCGGAATCGAATTCATGTCTCATTTTTTTCTTTTTCCTCATGTTTACGCCAAGTTATATTAATTTGTAAATAGTCTTAGTATTCAATTACATTTTATTTTATTTAGAAGTTTATTTTAATTTTAAAAGACTAGATGCATTTATAATTTGTATCGTAATATTTGAATGCACGGTCAGTGGGGATTATTTGGTTGGCGTCGCCAAGCTACGTGTTAACAATCTACGGCTTCAAATCAGCTGACTAGTCGACATTAGTAGTTCGTCTGATTTTGTTATCAGCCTTATCTGCGTGAATTTTGTGGTATATAAACATTTTATTTTGATTGTGCGCTACGTTTATTAATACTAATGTAAAATTAATTTAATTAAAATTTGAATACCGATTCAGTACAGACGTGGGGTGACCAACTTTTAACCACTTTGGATTTGGAAATATCTTCCTACCGGAGTGACTCAACTTTTATTTCAGAGCTCTTCCATCTCGTCTTAGCCCAATCGGATTCATCACCAGGATCAATATGTACATTGATTTACTGAGTTTAGTAAAAACCGTTAGAGCCCTTTTTGTTTAAATTCTAAAATCATATAGTGCCACACACACACCCATGTGGAGTAGCTAGTCTCCCATCGGGCGCCTCCCCAGGTGGCGGATAGGGGGATTCTCACCAGATATGGCGGGAACCGGGGAAATAAAATACCCGGGGTGGACCAAAACTAGATTCCAATCCAGGCGCGACGGTTCCTAGAATAGGCGGCGTACTGGTCAGCGTCTGTTCCTCAGGTTAGAGGCGCCTGTTTGGAGGTATAAAATGCGAAAATAATATGAGAAGTATGGAAGATAGAGGTAACTGTGCTACAGTGCAGGGGCACGGAACCCCACCCCAGTACCGGCGCCGATTGGGAATGCGAAAGCGGGTTCCCCGGCGTCATCATACGACCGCAGTGCTGCAATGGTGGGAGACTTGGCCATTGTAGCGTCTAATGCCACAAGACTTACCACAGCAGTGGTGATGCAAAATCTTGGGAGCAAGATTAAACAGCTTCTCTCCTTCATCCGCACCAAGAACAATGTGAATGGCAAGATAAGGAGTTTTGCATGCGAAATCCAACATTTTGAAAAGTTGGAAACAGCTGCACTCCCTATCGAAACTGCAGACGGCCACACCCAAACGAAGGAGGTAAGTCCACCTAGGAAGAATGCTGTTAAATCAGAAGGAACAGTAACCACACCTTCGTTAACAGGCGATAAAAGGAAGAACACTCCAAACAAGAAGAAAATTGCACAACCCAATGCACCAGTGGTGCATCATAATGCAGATCACCTTCAGAGATCTTATACAGTTCAGCGTGGAGAACAGCAGGAGGAGCTATGCAAGAAGTGCGAAAGAGATGTAGGAAGAAACCTCGCCCTAAGCCACCGAGGCCTGCCGCAGTCATAGTAAAAATACCGGAGAGCCAGTCCTACTCAGATGTCCTACGAAAGGTCAGAGAAGATCCGGCGATGGTGGAAATGGCTTCATCAATTACAAAGGTCCGAAAATTTATTAAAGGCGACCTTTTACTCCAATTGGACAGGAAGAAAGAGCAATCTCTTGCTTCACTAAAGAGTTCAATGGAGGGTGTGCTTGGCACTCAACATCTATCCCACTGACTTGCGGAGCGCCTCAAGGAGCAGTCCTTTCGCCAGTCTTGTTTTCAATTTATACTGCTGATGTGGTTGGCAAGAACTACAATAAGGCTACGGTCGCCGCTTACGCTGACGATATTGCCATCTACATTAGCAGTATGAACGCCGAGACAGCTCTACATCAGGCTGAAGCAGTATGCTATGAGATTGTTCAGAAGCTAGGCTACTTGAACATCTCAGTCGATGCAGCCTAAACGGATTGTGTTGTGTTCGCGCACACAGCGCACAAGAGATACAGACTGCCGAAGACTCTCCATGTGAATAATACGGTGAGCTCACTTTCCAACTCTATCGTATATTTGGGCGTAAAGCTAGACAGTCATCTTAAGCTTTCTGCCCATTTATATCAGAAGGCGAGAACAGTAAGAGGAAAGTCATATCGTTTCAACCACCTCCTCACTTCTCCGGCTCTCTCATTG
>NW_027115668.1:196695-197656 GCF_000696795.3 Halyomorpha halys | reverse complement strand
AAACTTTTCAGGATTCGATGTTGAGGAAAATCGTACGCACAACATCGTGGAGGAGGAAGAAGCCACCGGAGCTGCATCAATTGTTGGAGTCACCCACTGTACCGGAGTTCATCAAGCGACGACACATCAAATTTTTCGATTCACTTCAGTACTGTACAAATCCATTATTCAACACGTTAACACCTGCCCCCTTCCGGTGCGTTGGCAACACACTACGTAAGGTCACGTAGTATTAGGATTAAGTTTTTATTAGATTTAAGTTTGTTAAATTCAGAAATAATGCCCCAACACCCACACATTACACTCTTTTATAAATTCTGACAACAAAAATAATACACTCCAAAAGACTCCTTAGAATGTAAATGTTCTACAGAAAAAGGAGAAAGTTCATTGTTTATAAATACGCCATTAAAATTTTGAAGGGGTTTTGAAAAAAAAAATGCTTGGCGAAGGGGCAGAAGTGCGGACTTGGACGGAGGAGTCCCTTTTCGAGCTGCGAGATTTGGATGATCTCACCACCAAGGAGGAGGTTGCGGAGGCCTTAAAACCTCTCCTGGATGAAGAGTCAATGCCCATCACAGCGGTAAAGTCCATCCGGAAAGCGTATGGTGGTACGCAAACGGCGGTTATTTCACTTCCAGTTCTGCAGGCAAGGAAGATCATAGCTCATGGAAAGGTCCGAGTAGGACTGGTTGTAAGCCGTATACGAGAAAGACTCAAAGTTCTAACGTGTTTCCGTTGCTGGGAGTACGGACACATAGCCCGGAATTGTGTTGGAAAGGATAGGACCTGCCTATGTCGAAAATGCGAAAAGCAGGTCACAAAGCTAGTGATTGTAACCAGAAACCTCAATGCGCATTATGTGCGGTAAAAGAAGACACCGACCACCCCAGTGGAAGTAGTAAGTGTCCAGCTTTCCGTACAGCACTGAAAACCATGACGCAAATCCAACAACATCGCA
>NW_027115668.1:182878-193875 GCF_000696795.3 Halyomorpha halys | reverse complement strand
ATGAGAGGGCTAGAAGACGTAACTAGCATGGAAACGTGAAAACCATGCGAAGAATGCGAGGCGGTACTCAGCTATTTCCCTCCATGAAGTAATGCCTAGCGGCGGTCCCGTGGAGAGGAATGAACAGGTGTAGGGCGGTGGTTTTAGTCGGTAAAAATCCCACACACGGATAGGTACGGGCCTATCCGTGTCTTTTGAAGATTTCCACCGACCCTCGTAAGAAAAAAAAAAAAAAAAAAAAAAAACACACTATTTTCGAGGCTTGTTATTTAAATTCAGGAGGCCTAAAAACGCGTATTTCCCACGGAAACCCGAAATATATATTTTTGTAAGAATTTATAAACAAACTGACTTATAATTACTTTCAATCTTGCCCTTTAATAACTTAAGTTAGAAATTTCACAAGCCCGTGGGATATAAAAGAACTAAAAATATATCATTGACAAATTCATCAATAAAAATTTGTACTTCATTTTATTTAAAACCTTTTTTTTCAGTTTATTTCTATAATATTTATGAAATATAAAATAATAAGATATGAATCACCCGTCAGCATTCAAGAATATATAGTACTCTGATTTAAAACAAAAATATTTTTTAATATTATTATGACATTCATCAAATCTATCTTACATTTTTGTATTATTTTACTATGGCCGTAATTAATTATTGTATTATTTTTATTTTTCATTTCATGTACTAAGGAGAGGCTAGGCAAGTTGCATCACAGATTCTAATGAAACTCTTGAAATGATTTCCAGACTTATTTCATTTGAAATAAGCGACAGTTTCATTTCACATAATGTTCTGACATAACATTGCTCTCTTCCAAAGCAAAAGTGAAGCAAAAAGGCCACGCCAATGGGGCTTAGGTTTAGGTTAATAGGAATGTTCACCATTTTATCCCAAACAAAACAGAAGGCAGTCAGTGATTGGTTCGTATTCTTCACCAAATAATAATAAGGCCCATCTTTTTTTTATTTTACTTTTCCTGCCTGATATATACTCTCTTCTAAGTATTCTTTTAGCAGTCACAAACACCTCCTCAATACAAAGAGGTCGCACCAAGCTGAAGAAGATTATTTATCTTATTGAAATTCATTTCAATTTTTATTTCAGAGATAGCAACATTTTTTTTTAAACAAGTTTTTCAAATAAAGAAGAATATTTTATTTAATGTATATTTCAATTATTAAACCTTCAGGGAATATCATTCGTTTAATATACAATTCATAAACACTGCAAAGAGTACTTTATACAGAGTACACTCAAATGTTTTAATAGAAAATGTGTATCTGTTTTCCAATTTAAATGCCCCACTTGGTTGTTGAACACTTCTTTTCATTGATGTTGATCGTTTCAATTTATTTTGACATGTACACGTAATAGCTAAAATTCAATTATTCGTATTTAACAACGCATGCTAGGAATAAATGTGGTCTGAACTTTCTGATACGTCAAAAATTTAATATTTAATATATTCCTTTTCATTTTCTTTGAAGGAGAGCTATTATATTATTAAAAGTTGGGTAAGAGTTCTTGTTAAGGGAGGTTTATAGGGCAGTTCAAAAGAATGTCATTAGGAATCATGCATATATCAGCAACTAAAGAGAAAATGTCGCTTAAGTGCTGTATGAAGGTAATCTATTTAAAATTCTATGAGGTCGTTTGGCTGGAGTTTAGAAGAGCAAACCGTCTTGGGCATTGTTTCATGGAGCATCAGAGCATAGCTGTTCTTAACTGTTCATTTCGCCGGCAGTTGTGGTTTCATAATATTCAAAATTTGTTCCTGACATACCAATAAGTTTCGTAATTACAATTAAAAGTGGTATTTATTTCAAATCAATATAATCTGTACCAATGCTATTTATTATTCTGCATTTAATTTTTGTCAATCAACTAATTTATATCATGTTATCTTGCTTAGCATTTTCACTACTCGTTGGGAGCCCCTATGCCCAAAACTTAAATCGAATTAAGTGTTCATACATGTTTAAAGATTTATGAAAGTCATTTTTACATGTATTGAAAAATATTGAAGCCATTTTATAAAGAAAAATGACAGTAAAATCTTTTACTGTTTGATTTTCCACAAATTCTACTTTAAATTTGTCATAAACTTTGTTTTTAAGAAACATTTTTCATTATATAGTATAAATACATTATACATCTTGATATTGAAAGTAGTAACAGATAATATTTTAGAAATAGAGTGATCAGCAGAGGTTCAGTACTAAGCTATCAATTTCCTTTCCTAGGAAAAGAGGAAAAAAAAGATCTTAGTTTTCTTTGGAAAAAAGATTAAAATTGATTGCTTAGCCACATTGATTATTAAAACCACGAAAGGAATAAAAAAGATGAGGAAATCTACCGATTCACTTTAATGTGTATTACTGGGTTAATTTGAATGTTTTAATGCTATTTTTAAAAAATTAAAATTTTTTTTTCACTGGTACAATGGCCTCGAGTATTAAATTAATGACGACTCCTAATTTTAAAAACGCTTGACATCTAACCTACGCATGTATATTTTAAAATATAATCGAAGAGATATCTGGATGCGAAATCCTGAAGCAATGAGCTGCTTATCCTCTCATTATCCTCAACAATTAGAGAACGTAGTGATCAACTCGCTCTAGTGCGATTAGTGTCATGTAACTCTCCAAATAAGGGCTTAACTATCACATACACATTGATTCCACGAAATGCGTATTAACTCTTGAATTACAATACCTGGAAAAAGTACTGGCAGTAAAAATTGAAGATTAACTTTATAAATATTTTATTATCTTTTTTACAGACTGGTAGTTTTATTAGTAATTAAAGAATTATCTGAATAGTTTCTACCTTCTTTATAAAATATATTAATTACATGCTTCAGCCGATCTGTACATCGCCAAGGCCAATCTTTATTTTACAAACACAGCTTCACATTAATTTATAAAACATTGCAGGTTATTAAGCCCAAGTCAATTAAAAACAGTTAAATAATGTATATATATTATAGTGAGTAGATAGGTCGACGTACGGTAATCTCACAAGAGTCGTAACACAAAATAAAAGGCTATCCTTCCCGCCCAGACCCGCCCCAATAAGAGAACCACTCCCAGGGAGAAACGGTCCTATATCACTTATGAAATATTTGCTTAATACAGCAATGTTTAAAAAAACATTTAATTTTAATATTTATTCTTCGTCTCAATATCATCAACTTATCATAGTACTAAGTGTGTTAAGAGAAGGGTTGTGATAAGTTAATGATGGTAAAATACAAAAGTTGTGATGAATAGAAATTATTATTAAATGTCAGATATTTCCCTGCGATTTATTTTTAAAATCGATGTGATGTTGTGATTCTAAAATTAAGATGCCCTTGATGATGGCAGTATCGGCCGAAACGTTGAACATGTAGTATGCTTTAATAAAGACTATTTGGATAATTTTTTTATTATTAATTTAAGATTTTAATTTTGAACATTTAGGTTCAATCGTTCTAGAAGTAGAACATAGTTTTGGAAATTTTTTTTAATAATTTTTTTTATATCAAATTAAAGGTAAAAATATGCTTTTTTATTGATTAAAAATAAATATTTAATAATTTTTAACTAAAAAATATATGAAAGTTCCAGATTTTTAACTGTTGAGAGATATAAGGGAAACATTTGTTCCAGCGCTCAATATTGTATTTTTAAAATCGTAAATCAATTATTCTTTTTTTAATATTTGCTTGATTTGTCCTCAACTCTGCTTTTCATTAAATAAATGGCGACTAATTTTTTGTGTAGTTTTAATTAATTTTTTGGTCATTTGGTTCAACGTCTATAATGAATCCAGGACGGCGGCCCTTTAAAATTAAAATTGTTCTTCAGAATTTATCAACAATATAACACGAAAGAGCAAACTGAGACCTAAAAGATTTTAATAGGATTTCATTGAAAGATTGCAAAATCTTGGAGCTCTTAAGTTCCAGTAAATATTTCCGCCGATTCAGGAATCATTCTTGCCTTAACTCATCTAACCGGTGGAAGTGTGGAGAAATAAAGGATTTTGAATAAAAAAAAAAAAAAATCACATTATGCGTTTACCACTTTGATGAAAGTTTTGACATTCTTTGAAACAAACCTATCATAAATCATAAGATTTTTACAAGAAGAGTAAAGTAATATTAGATTAAAAATAATAGACGAAAATCATTAATAAAATAAATACAAAATACTTAAAGTTTTAGAGCGAAAACAATTTGTTTCTGCTTCTAGTCATTTCATTTTAGGAAATTTCTAAATCTCATATAATGCGCTAAACCTCAAAAAACTTTCACTTTGAGCCACTTGAATCGCATTAATTTAAAAAAAAAGCTTTAATATTTTTGAGTGATCAGTTAATCGATAACTTCTTTATGTTAATATTCTTACAATAAATATCATTTTGTGTTTATGATTTATTTTCTCGACATATGAATGAATACTTAGAACGCTAATACTTATTACCCTGGATTGTGGCTACTTAACTTATATTATTAATCTTAAATTTAAAAATAGTTCCAAATATTTTTAGCATTAGTTACGCAAAATAAGTTCTTTTCTTATTTATGTATGCTCTTTAAAAGTGGTAATTGGGGTCATAATATTTATATTGCACTACCCATGTTTATATGAATTTATGGAATAATTGTAAACACAACTCTATCCTGTCCTCGTAATATTTCATTAAGAACTAATATTGTGATTATGAAATGAAAAACATTTATTTAGGATTCCAAAAAATTTAAGCATATTAAAGAGGAACCTTAATGAAAAGAAAAAAAACTGCAAGCCCCCGAAATTGAGAGCAGAGGCAATTCAGTAGCGACCAAAGATATTATAGCGGCCTTAGGGCAGGTGAGTTCTCACTCTGGCCCTTAACGAGTTTTCTCAACGGCCCTGTTGTAAGAGTAAAAATAAAAAGGGACTTAAAATGAGGGAAAAAAGTTTTCTGTAGTCAGCTAAAATGGAATCGAACGCAGGCCTAGTGAGGAAATTTATTGATTATGTGCTGTACTTTAATTCAACTATTTATGTGCCTAAAGTTCCCCGACTACATTCTGTGAGGGGAAAAAATATGAACTGTTTTAATAATCCGGTAAAACTTTTATACAATGGACAACTAAGGGCTTGATGATTTTATCCGTTATATGAAAAAAAAATCACATTTTGTCTTGATCATCATTTTACGGTACACACATCTTACAATTTACGCTTACCATAAAAATTCGTAGTTAAGGGTTTCTCGAGATGAAAATAACAAATTTAAACTTCGTTTAGGCTAATAATGCAAGAGTTTAACAAAAAATAAAGATTCAAGATATAAGGTTTATATATCAATGCGATCGGATGACATAGGGCGATGTCGGCTTTTTCCGATTCGAACCCCTATCTCTATTTTTCCTTAATTATTTGTTAAATTCTTTAATATTTTTTTTATTTATTCTTAGTGGGCGGGTCCGGCGAGGAAGGATTGCCTTTTTTTGTGTCATGATCTTCTCTTCTGAGATTGTGATATGTAAGTTTTCCTGGTTTTACAGATTAGATGTATTACAACCTTCAATTACATTACTTGTGACAATCCTATGATGGTATTTGTAGCACTAGTTATGATAGTGCTATTCATGGTAGATTTGTTGCATTGTAAAATTATCACACTAATTCGGTGATGTTTTTTTGCCTGGAACAAGAACTATTCTATTGTTATAGATAGTTACATTTATATATTTCGCATCTTCTTTGATTCCGTTTATCTATTTGGCTTTTCACCTCTCAAGTTGTCTCTTGTATATAATATTTTAGGAGTTAGAGAACAATATAAGTACTCTTACCTAGTGGAAACATCAATACGAAAAGAATTTCTCGCACATACTTAGAATAAACAAAATAAAGTAAAACTTAGCAGCATTGAAATTGTCCAATAACTTAATTAAGCAAACAAACAAAATTGAGAGAAAGCAACAATAAAAATTATGTTTAATCAGAGGGCTGCTTACAATTTTTAGATAATGCATACAACTTAGCAAGCATTAGGTAATTTTATGGAAAGAAATAATTACAAAATTAAGGAATAAAGTTGTGTACCAACAATGACAACTAGCAGAACTACGTCCATGGTATAGCCGTATCGCAATTGTACTTCACAATATCATGTTGAAAATTTGAGTATCCAAATAAATTTCTTATAAAACAGCTTTATGTTAAATTATAAATATCTTTGCATTGATTGCGAATTTATTTATATTTAATTATAGCCTATGTTTTTGCATTTTATCAATACAGTTCAAATTACAGCAGTCATTGAATTAAATTTTTCAATATTATTTTGTTGTGTTGTATTTCCAGGTCAACGAAATGAACTGTGAGCATGGAAACATGGACGCTGACGCACAGTTACGTCACAGTGCTGTGAATTTTTTTTTTTAAATTATTTATTTAATGTAATTTACAACTGTACAAAATAATACAATATGTAAATATGTAGTATGTTTCATATACACTTGAAAATCTTGGGAAGGAACCACCCATTGGTGGTACTTCAAACATTAATTTAAATTAGAGTGGGTCCAATCAAATTTAAAATGGATTAAACAGCTAATTTAAACAGAAGAAATCGCTGAAAAGGTTCTTCATCTGATCACTATAAAAAATTATTTGCTAAAGGATGGAATACTTTTTCATTAATTACCAAGCAACTAATTGTATGAAGTCTTCGTCGTCTGTCAAATCATCTATGTTGATCAAACTCATTTTATTGAATTTAGAAAGAAACGGAATAATACATCTTCGCTTGATAACAGATCCCACTGTTATCCTACCAAAAGGTCCTTGTATATTTATCTACTTGAACACAGATTTGCTCTAAATATCAGTTTAACCGTCTATCATTGGCCGGTAAAGTTCACCACCAGATTCGATGTTAGCTTTTTCTGGTGTAACTTATAATTATCAATTTAAACTGAAATTAAAGAAATCGTAGTTTAAATGGTTTTAGTCACCCTTTCGCTATCCGTTTTAAATTTTTTATTTTTTTTAAATCACTTAGGAACAGAGTTTCAGACATTCAGCCTTAAGGCATAACTAGAGCTTAAGGAGAAACATAATTAATAATTAAAGCTTCATAGTTATAGTTTTCGAGATACATTGATGAATAACAGGAATCGCTGCATCTTTACAAATATTCTTCATATTTAGATATCCATTACAAACTCCCTAACCACTCAAACCCCCTAGTTTCTAACCTTGCATCCTCTTCCATTCCTGACAATCCTCCGAGGCGCCTGAAAAGAAGATGGCCACGAGACCAGCTAATGTAAATTGTCATTAGAGTGCTACCAATGGGTAGTTTCTCTACATGTCTGTAACACTCCAATTTAACTTAAATCAGATTTACTAAATGTATTATAATGTACAGTTGTGAATAGCAATAAATAGATATTTAAAAAAAAAAAATCTTTAGATAATGTTAGTTTAGTTTGTAGATGCTTAAATTGCATTTCAAAACAGTGAATATAGTGTTTCAGAAAATGCATAACTTAGAGTTATTCGAAAAATGTTGTATTATTTTTAAATCACATATTGTCCAGTTTGTTTTCAAACATACCTTCATTGCGATTCTCAATTTTTATAAAGTGGTAAATGAGTCAGTAAGTGAGAATAAATTCCGAAGTCAGACGTAGGCAAGCAGGTTTTGGTTTATGGGAGGAACAGCCTTGGTTTATTTTTAAGTCTTTTTGTTAAGTCTTGTTCAAACTGTTGACATGTGATGTGCAATGTAGACTCTAGAATTAAATCCCTTTATTGTTTTATTTCGACCCTGATCCTAGCCCGAATATTCTCTTATGAAATAGTTAATAAAGGAAGACAAATGAAGAATAAGAGAGGTAGAGGTAATACTTTCCTAAAGGTAAGTAGTTGTGACTAGGTGGATATATATCGACTGGTGGGGGGAGGGGATGGAAGTGCGGATTCGGGACACGTAGCCCCCCGGGCCGGCGATAAACTGGCTCCCAGTTCTGTATTAACTCGAAACCTCTCTCCAATTGCCTTTTAACTCGATACAGTCTGTAGCTCTTTACAGCCGGCTACTTACTTTAACGAAACTCCCAGTCATTGCAGCTTATTTCGACCCTTAAGTCCTCTAGTGGAAATGTCTGTCGTATTTTCAGCAACCTCTTTAGAGCTTTTTTTTTTTTTCACTTTTAGAGGCGGGCGAAACTGCAGTTGGGAGTAAATCTTTTTCTATATCCCATATTTTTTAAAAGGTTTTTAGAGCATCTTTTTAACCGTTGCTCGGTTCGGCTTTTTACCCTCGGAGGGGGTTATGATTTCAACAGGCGAAGAAAAAGGTTCTATTCCTGAATCGTGAAAGGAGAGGACGATTCAAGTCATAAATTACAAATATAAATGTAAATCCATGGCCGTATAAATCTTCATATATAAAAGAGCAGATAAAACTCACTCACTGACGAAGTAATCACACTACTCAATTGCAAAAAAGGAATGCCCTTTAAATTGAAATTCCCCTCATGTTTTAGTTGTGCGAAAATACAGGTTACTATTCGTACTCTGAGTGGTTAAAAAATAATTCTAAAGATAAATAAAAATAACAAGCCATCCTCTTCAAATACAAAGATGTGCTATAAGTTCACAACATTTTTATGTCCCTTTATCAATTTGTTTCCTTCTCTTCCCTTCTTGTTTTTTACTCACACATAAAAAAAAATAAAATAATGATTAAGTACTTCTTTTCCCTTTTTCTTGTTTTTTCCCTTCCTCCACACATAAAAGGATACAATAACAAAATTATGTTATAAATAAACATTTCGAAATAATCGAAAATAAATTATAAATTGTAGTAGTCACGTTAAAAAAACAAAACAAATAATTAAACACCAATAAATGAGTTAAAAATAAATAAATTATTTAAAAATTAAAAACAAAAAAATACAACCAAATGAAAAATAAATAAATAAATTTAAAAACTTCCAATAAATAGGTTAAATATAAATAAACAATATTGGATATCCTTGGAACTAATCCCCATGCAGGCGGTGATGTATTATGCCCGAGAGTCCAGAGTAATATTTTTGGCCAAGATCACAATATCTCCAATTCTAAAACCAAATCAGTCTTTCTTATACCTCAAAAAGTTGTTATAAATCGATACTTTAAAAACTTGTAAACTTCTTTGTAAAACCAAACAAAAATCATGTATACGGACCCGTATAAAAAAATATACTTTGAATTGCACTCTTTTTTAATCATTATTTTTTATGAATAAAAGAAAAAACTAAATTTACTCACTCAGCCTGATACATAATCCTTCATACAACAGATACACACTTATTTTTCGTAACCTTCATTAAAATAAAATTAGTACTTCATACATATATAATATTTTATATACTTTACTGAGTCTTTTCCATTTGATTGTCCTGTGGCATTATAATGTGTTGATATCAGTCCAGCTAAGGTGGTATAGTCTAGCTACAGCCTAAAGCTACACCATGGAATTAATGGAACGTAAAGCTGGTTTTATTTTTTTAAACAATTTAGTTTCATTATCATTTAGAATGACGGATATAGTCGGTGAGTACTTCAAACGTACAAAGAGGTACTTTTAAAAAAGGGAATAGATTATGAGAGTTAAATAGCATTTATGGGGGCGGCTGTTTCTTGTAGTCTAGTTTTTAGCGCGTTTAGGATATGGTTAAAATATATTATCCTCTATTTAAAAAGTGACAATTTAGTATAAAATTTATTTCATTTAGATATTTGAAATATTATGAAACCAGATAAATTACATTGTAAAAAATAATGTTGGGAACATAATGACGTATTATAAATAAAAAAAGAGATTATGTTTTACATGGTAATGCTAAAATATTCTGATGTAAATAGTTTAAAAAAAAGAAAAATCAAACTAAAACCTGTCCTTCATATGAATCTTGGGAACTCCACAGGATTCCTGTCTGCCTGTTTTAGGACTTAAAATAATAATTAAAATCAGATTTGGATCAGAAAAAACAATGTTAAGTAAAAAACTTATCCATTAAACGAAATTTACATCTTAATATAAATTCAAGCCTATTGTAAACAGGCTATTGGATTTCGGGGAATGGCCAACTTTTTCACACATGCCTGAGCTTCTATGGCTTTAGTGACCCCACCCATTCTCCACTGACTCTCATTACCAGTGACATAGCTGGAAGAAAAGCACTGGAAGACTGGAATCCTAACTTGTCATCCACATTTGGGTAGACATAGTGCAGGGCCCCCTAGGCAGAATAAAAATATTTTATATGATATGAATCAGTTTAATATAATTTAACTTATTTTATTTTAATACTTTAGCTTATTTGTTTCCTTTTTTTGCTATTATTCAATTAATTAATCTATCCACATTTATCTAGAATGTAGTTGTATAATTGATCATTGGTTTATAATTATTTATTTTATTTGATTTGTATTATTATGATCTAATTACTTTTATATTTTTAATTAAATTAAATTAATTGGAATACCTGGTATGATTCAGGACTTGCAGCCTTATTGCTCTTTAGCGTGAATGATCGCATTATTTCAATAAAAAATTTAAAAAACATTAATAAAATCAATATCTAATATAATGTTATTAGATAATTACATAAGCAAGTTGTAATTCTGGTATTACACAAATATTTAGAAATAATGGTGCTAAGTTTGCTTAGATAGCTCTCTAGATTCAAAGGCGGACAATTCACCTAAGTCTGATATTCGATAGGAGGACATGAGGCTCACATATCAAGTTTAACAGGAGGCAGTGTATGCTAACAGAAGCTATTGTGTTCCCACGAGGAAACGTTTCAAATTGAAACTGAAACCACAGCAGTGGGTTTCACTATTAAATTATACAGATCAACTATATATCGTCGGGAACATCTGTCAAGGTGAACCATATTGTTAATTTTAAATTTTAGTATATATAAATATAAA
>NW_027115668.1:181817-182776 GCF_000696795.3 Halyomorpha halys | reverse complement strand
CATTATTTATCGATTTTTTCTTTCATCTACCACGTTCTGATGATTTATAAAATGAATTTTTACGTTTTTGAATATTTGATTAAAATAAATCAATTATACAAATTGATTGGTTTATTTAAATGAAATAAAAACAACATGGTAAACAAATCTCTCACTCTAATAGTTTAATTAATAAAGTTTCTCTAGACAGCAACTCGTTTGTCAACTCGTTACTAATTTTTTGTTGCTTTTAATTATTTATATATGAAATGTATAATAATTTTGCGATGGTCAGAAAGTGTGGATTAAAGTTTTCAAAGATTTCAAACTTACTAATCATTTTTTAAAAAACTTAGATGATTTCCAAGTCGTAAATAAACTGAAATCTTAAATTAATGTTTTTTTTTTTCATTTTTTAATTTCCATACTTATTAAAACACTAGTCAGTTTTTCTTTTAATCTTCTTTATTGGATTGTTTAATGCTGTGGCGTTTAAAATTGTTATTATCATTTAAACAAATCTTTTTTTTTTATTCATATGACAAACTATCATTATAATATCTTACAAATAACTCTAATCAGTATAAATGATAAAACTACTCTAAAAAAAAAAAAAAAAAAATTCAACTAAACTATTTATATGTATACTTAAAAACGAAGAACTTTCATGCTCAGAGAAGACAGTTGCCTCTCAGATTTATTGTTTATTGAAGACTAATGTGTTAATGACAGGGGCTCACGTGTAGAACAAGATGGTTTAAATATTAGGTGAGAATGATTGTATGTCTTCATTTCTAGAACAATTAAAAAAGGTTTAAGGTAAATTAATAATTAAAGAAAATTAATGACAGGTTATTCTTGTTATTACTTTTGTTGTTATTAAAGGTTATTAAATTTGTAGAAAAAAATATGTATCAATAGGACAGCTTTAACAGGAATTCATTTTAAATTAAATATTATACTTCTTAATAATTACATAA
>NW_027115668.1:173184-178862 GCF_000696795.3 Halyomorpha halys | reverse complement strand
CTATCCACATATCCTACATTAGTGGTTGGCAGTGTTAGGCAAACAAATATTTGTAATTACATTTTACTATAATTAGTAATTCCAATGATTATTTCTCAAACATTAATTGTAATTTCGTAACATTACTTTTGTCATAATGGTTCATTAGGTAGTTGGAATTATTAATCAAAATTGTAATTTAATAACTTCGGTTTCTGACTGCGGCACTTGGAAAGTAGTCGTAATCATAATTGAAATTAACTTTCCTCCGAAATTGATGGTATGTGTTTGCCGATAATTCCTGTCCGATTATATATTGAATAAATAATAACAAATCATTAATAAATATAATACAGTAATAAGAAAATATTTAAGAAGTATTCCATTATTTTTTAAAAAAATGGTATAAAACGTTATCTAGTAAAAACTTCTTTCCTTCCCGTTTTGTAAAGTTACTTAATTTGCAGATTAATTATTAACAAGTTATTCGCATCCCGCCGTCGATACATTCAATTGTTTTAGACTAATGTACTATCGTAAATTATTTGAATACTATTGATGTAAGATGTACTATTTCGAGTTTGTACTTGAAATGTGATCTAGTCTTTTCCCGTCCTAATAATGCCTAATTAGGAAAACGTTAAATGCTTAGTTATTTACTGTAATTTGAGGGACTTGAAGCATTTTATTGAGGGCTTCCAACGGTGATCTCTAACTCTTTATTTTATTTTTCAGTTTCATTGAATATTTTTTATTTTATTAAGATGGCTAAATTGAGGTAGTTCACTTTACATTATTTTATATCACTCAACTTCGCTAAATGGAGAATTATTGTGATAGAAATAATTTGAGGAAATAAATAAATGTTTGTTTTTTTTAATTATTCTACCTAGCAACAATTTCAATGCTTTATACGCTTTAAAGAACACTTTTTATCGTCATGTTTTAAAAGGTTTCTTCTGGGAAGCAATTTATGATGTTTGGAGATTGTATTTATTTTTAATTACTAAGCAAAGAAAAACTTCTACTCCTATATTCTCTTCAATATACGGCAACGTTAATGTTTCGAGGAATTACTCCTACCATCAGAATGTTTTCTCCGAATTTAAAACTAAAGATGTATCCAAATTAAAATTAAAATTCATTATTACAGAGAAACCTTAAAAATTATTATTAATTTAAATTTATTAATACATAAATTTTAAATCAGAATAAATAATAAATAACATAGGAAATAATAAAATTGCAAGTTCAGAGGAAAATGTTTCGTACTTTTTAAACTAACTTATTATTAGCTAATAGTTAAACCGAGCTAATGGCAAATTTCGATATATGGCTAGATAAATACAAAAATTCAAGTACATAAAGTAAATGAACTAATACTTTTTGTTTTATGGGGGGGATTCATATAAGTGAGACTATAGGAGATAAAACATATGCGGCAATATTATAAAAGTCAGTGAAGTTGAATTTAGTGCTAACTACAAAACTAATAGCATTGACATAACCCGGGAGTATAAATTTATTTTTTAATGTATACTTAAAACAACAAAACATTTTTACTCATAATAAAAATAATTATTATGTTTTAGCTTCATGAGTGAATTGGAAGATTATTAATATTGGTTGAGAATTTTTTTGTTTTAATTTTATATTTGACGTATTTCGTAGATTTTTTTTTTTACATCCCTGTATTTTTTGGGACAGTCAACAGGAGGACACTAATGATGAAATTAAGAAAACTTTTTCTACAGAATTATCTTTGGAATACACCCCATTCAAAACATCATTTTTTTTTTCAGATATGCAAAGCAGTTAATGGATTCCCTTTCAAAACTTTTGAAAAAATTTGAAAAACGTATAGTTGTCTTTTTTTATAAAATTTTACCTCGTTTTCAAACGATAGAAAGAAAAAATATAAAGAACAACCTCGTTTGAGAATTACATTTCCCGAAACAATCCGTCATTACAATGTGAGTGTCTCGGACCGGCCAAGGAGTTCAAATGCTAATGAATATGATAATGAAAACCTCTACAAATCAATACCTGACCTATATGAAAAGTTTCTACTTGAAGCTGGATTTTAAAATTTTTTTATTTATTAGAAAACAATTATTACATATATTATTACAAATATCTTCAAAATGTGTAATTTTATAAATAAATTTGATTTTATATTTTTTAGAATAAAACAAATGTGTTGGATTATGAGAGAATATATATTCAGAGAGATGTAGAAACATAATGAAAAACAATAAAATAATCATATATTACCACTAAGTATTATAGATTAATTTAAATTATACTAATCATATATATTTATATAAACATCTCGTTTTAGGTCACATAATTATAATAAGAAATATATATAAATTGTTTTGGAATGCTTTATATACCATCTACACATTTTCAATGAGAATACTTCATTGAAAATATCTTTTTTCATTCATAATTGCTCCATTAAAACAGAAGACTCAAAACATATGGCTAATTAGTACCGTCAGCGCCCCATTTGTTTCTTCACCTCTATTCTGTAAATAAATTATGAGTGAGTAAGGACGCTTCTGAAGAGCCCTCCGGTAGCTGAGAAGAGGGTAGATGAGGGAGACATGGAAGGCAAGAAATAAGAAGCAAGAAAGCATGGATTAAATCCATAACTAGCACATCATTAATCATATCATCAATAGTCATCATCATCGTTAAGCCCTAATCAAAATTGATTTAAAACTATCTCTAACAATAAATGTTCTATTTCTGCCACCCTTCATACCTGTAATAACAACAAATTTAGTGTTTAAAACTTCTCCCTTGTTCAACCAACCTCAATAAATAAATTTTCGTTCTGTCACCGTATGCCTTATTTCATTAAATTAATTTCGTACACTTCACTACAGATTCAACCAGCGATACAAAAGAGACGGAGTGCCTGGCCTTGAGTTCAAGGTGCACTTCATACATTAATTTAAGAGTCTAGAGCGCAGAAGAAGAAATGAAAGCGGTTACTAAGACGACATCACAGCCAAAATAAATATACTAAATCCTCCCCCCAAAACTGGGTTACCAATCGAACCTTGAACACCTCGTTTTAGATCACATGATTATAATAAGAAAATTAAAAAAATAAAATAATTCATACAACCTTCATAAACAGAAATAAATTAATACTTTCAAACCATAAGGCAACGTTTTAACAAAAAGAGCTTATATCAGAGCTCACTGCGACCGGAGCCTATATAAAACATTTGCATGACTAAACAAGGCTAACAATGACAAAAGTTGGCCATCTAAATCAGTACTAAAGCCCTTTTATTTGGATAAAAGATAGTTGAAGCATACGCGGAAGTATGGGCATTAGAGGGGGAGACTGAAAGTTGAAACATAGCTTTAAGTTGCCCGGGCTCGATAAATCCTACCTCTTCTTTGTTGCTCTTCCATTTCTCGTTCTGCCCCAACAAATTTCTCTTAAATAAATACTTATAAAATATATTCAATTCATTATGGTCAGTCGATTGTTCCAAAGACGAATTAAATTCAGGCCAATGAATTCAATAATCCTGTTAACCTTATTCTTAGCACGTGGACATAGTACCATTACTTTGCCGAACATTTAAGTCTCTTAAATATCTAAAAAAATTATTATTACCTAGAATTTTACCCAATTAAGTGGGTACCCTCGAGTGTGATTCTGACTAAATTACCTCCTTGCACAACCGTTGGTCTAGTAACAGTGCTTCCTTACAAAGTACTAAA
This sequence comes from Halyomorpha halys, assembly GCF_000696795.3. Lineage (NCBI taxonomy): Eukaryota > Metazoa > Arthropoda > Insecta > Hemiptera > Pentatomidae > Halyomorpha > Halyomorpha halys. The sequence continues at coordinate 175,133 of NW_027115668.1, read as the reverse complement.
TCTCTGACCATTCCTAGGTTGTAGTGGTACAAATTTAATTTTTAAGTATCTAAAAAAATTTATATATGATTAAAAAAATTATAGTTTAAAGCATTATCTGATAGTACTGTAGTACTACCACTGATGTAAAAAAAAAAATTGTTTGAGTTAAAAAATATTTAAAGTTTTATCAAGAAAAACTTAACCTTTGTTCGAAATTAATTTGAATATTATATACTTAATGCATATGGAATAATATGATAATGAATATTAATATTATTTTTTGTTTTACATTTTATTGAAATAGTGCAATCTGATAAATTCAAGGGTGATTAGTATTCAAAAACATCATGGATAGATATTGTTAAAAATATCAATAATAATAATAATAATTAAATATAAAATTAAGTTAATAATATTAATGATTACTATATAGGAATTTGAAAGACCTGGAAAGAGTCATCAGAACCAGGAGATTGAGATTTTACGGGCACAAGATCGGAATGCAAAATGAGAAACTAAATAAGAAAATTTGCAACAAAGTCTGCAGAGAGAAATGCTTTATTTATCCATGCTGCTCAAATACATCAGGTTGGTACATTACTCAGCATACTAATCAATCCGTGATCGGACATATAGAAATTGCATATATTTTCATGGTATAATAAAAAAGAAAGAAAAAAATTTTTTTTCTCACAGTTTCCTTATACAATCAATATAAAATCCTAAATACAAATATTTCAATTCATTCCTTTTTTCTTTCCCTTTCTTGTCCCTTCCCTTTCACCATTTCACAATTTTTATTTCATTTGATCGACAAATTCACTCTCCCTAATTCCCCCTCTCAGATCCTCCCCAGTGACCCGTTAAACCAATTCACTATTAGACAGCAATGTGAGATCAAACCACAGAAATAATAGTCACAGCAGTAGATCAGTTTAAAATAAAACAAACAAATAAATACATTTTACCAAAACAAAACTAATACATAGATTTAAAGGGAAATATAATAAAAAGTTGGTCAAAAAAATACTAGACTGGATAAATAAGTTTAAAAAAAAATAAAAATAAAAATTATAATAAAAAAAATAATTTAATGAATAAATAAGTTAAAACACAACAGCGACAGCTCCACATACTAAAATAAATAAATAAAATAATGAATAATTTCACAGCTAATTCCCATACAGGTAATGATGTATGATCCCCAGTGAGTCTAAATATATATACATAAAAGATTAGGGGATATGTAAAACAAGTGAAAGAGGAAATGGGTAGACTAGAAATAACGGATAAAGACTGCTAGGATAGATATTTCTGCATTTCAGAAATAAACATAAAGAGTTTGGGTTTCTTGAGGGATAGAAGGAGAGAGGAGGAGGAAAATAGACTGAGGAAGAGTGGGAGGAACAGTCCAGGAGGATGAAAGGGTACTGGAGTAGAAGTAAGGTGGAAGGTGTGAGGGTGAATCGAAAATAATATTCGCGTAGTCCTGGTCGGTCGTGAAAAAAAAACAACTAATAATATAATACATGAACACCTCAACAAACATAAATAGCTTAATAAGTAAACAATGAAAGTAATCAAAATAGTAATTAATCAAACCAAAAATAAACTCAATCATTTAGAACACTATCATATCTGTATATATTTACGTTCTGCTCTGGAAAGCCTGAACCAAACCCTGTCATCTACATCTAGATGACAAGGCAGGACTCCGGGATCCCAAACACTGGTAAGATAAATTGGAAAACTGCATAAAGAAGCGATCTCCGTTCCGTAATAATTAATATATACGGGTCAATTAAAACATTAATATAATTATTTATTAAATAAAACCACAAATTGTATCCAATACTGTCTCAACACTTTATTTCTTATTAGTCCAACGTTTCGGCTATTCCAGCCATCTTCAAGGACATCTAAATATTCAACAGCTTATATTATATCTTTATTTTTAAACATTTATA
>NW_027115668.1:144012-170425 GCF_000696795.3 Halyomorpha halys | reverse complement strand
AAAAAAATTATTATAGGTGCATGTCCTGTAGATAAATGATTTTTTAAAAATTTAAAATGTCAATTCGAGATATCTATTTCACAGTTTTAATTTTCATTTTTTTAAAAAAACCGAATAAGTTTCATATTTCCCAATATTGTTTTAATTTGTTTTAAAAAAATCATACACAAAGAACTTTCATCGAGAAATACTAAATTAGGAAATTTTATAGAAAATGAAGATTATGTGGCGCGCATACTGCACCTTATTTTTATTAAAATAAGAGAACATTTCCTACAGTATGTGCCTTGTGTTTTCTATTTTTTAAATTAATATTCAATCATACATAAAGACCTTAATGTTCCCTATGTAAGCGATCTAACCCGAACCAGATATCTTTCCATTATAAACTCCATAACCACTCAAACCCCCTAGTTTCTAACCTTGCATCTTCTTCCACTCCTGACAATCCTCCGAGGCGCCTGAAAAGAAGATGGCCACGAGACCTGCTAATATAAAATGTCATTAGAGTGCTACCAATGTGTAGTTTCTCCACACGCATGTAACACTCCATTTTAACTTTTTTTTTTTAATTAATAACGACCAAAAATGGATAATTACTTCAAAAGAAGAAAATTAGAAGAATTTATTAGATAGAGACTTCATTTAAGTAAGAAATGCATCGTTTATCATTGTTGTTTATCATTATTGTTGTCAAAAAAATGGAAAAGTTATCTCAAAATTCCAAAGTTTTTTGACAAAGTAAAATTGTACATACAAAACCCATTTAGTTTATTTCAAATTTCAATTTTTCACTAGTCAAATAGATGTTGCAAATCAATATATCCAATGACGGTTTCTCTAATATATATGCCATGGTCCCATTAAGATTTTTAAATGATTTTCAAAAAGTAAATATATTAACTTTTGATAGAATATTCCTCAATTATGAATTATGATAGAATTTAGTAATAATAATTAGTATCTTGAATACTCGATATTTTTTTTATTTAAAATTTAAAATCTGAAGAAATGGAGGTTCTTTATATCAATCAAATACTTATATAAAAAGCAAAATGGAGGCCTAAGAAGTGACCTAAGTGTAGGGATCTCAAATAAGCCTTGTATAAGTATTAAATCACTGACTGGGGTAATCGTCATCGTGTTAATCACGTTCATGATAAGTCGTGACACTTGGACACACCGGGCCCCCACAAGAAACCTACTTGATTCGGGTGTATATATAGTACCCTGTGCCTTGTATTTCGTTGTGCGAGAGTCCGATAAGACAGAGAGGTTGAAATATTGAGATGAATAACAGAAGAATGATGAAAAAATAAGAGACGAAAAGTTCTATAAAAAATAAGTTTTCTTTTCATGAAAGCGATTACAAAAGATTTCAATATAGTTAAAACAGCATGTAAATATCGTGGCATTAGAATTACGAAGCAATATTTCGCTTCGCGTCGCCGCTGTAAGGCAGCGCTAGCTTCGACTTTGGAATCTGGCTTCCAGCGAATCATCAATCCACTCTTGAATTCAGACCATATTCCAGTGAATCAGATATTAATGCATTTATATAATTATTACTTTAAATAACTTAAATAAAGCAATTAAAATAAACTAAAAAAGGAGTCAGCTTCAAATTCAACCATTATTAAACTGGAAATTTTGATAAATATAAAAAGACAATTAGTTGATCTGGAATTTAATCAAGTTGAATTTTACATTAAAAATTAATAAATAAAATGTGAATGAGACGAACCAATTAAAAAAATAGTATAAATTATATTAGACAGACACTGTTAAATAAATTCATCATTTTTTCCCAGTTTGAGATTAGTATATATTAATAATATATTAAAATATTTTTCTATTTCTAAAGTAACAATAATCGCTAAAGTTAAAACAAACTAAATTTAAATCTGTGTGTTCAATTTATATTTCATTAGGCAGAAAGCAATGATTCAATTAATCATTTTGGTACATATAAATAATTTAGAAAAATATATATATTTACAAATTAAATTGGGCAGCTTAATGTTTTTTACAACTGAAATAATCATAGTGTGAATAAGAAAGTATGAAATACTTTCGACAGATCGCGCCAACGGTATCTTTTACCTTCGTTCTTCATTCTGCTGTCTATACATTCTCCATTCACCCACAATCTTTTTCCCAGGCTGAAATTGGTTGATAGTTTTTATTTAGAGTCAATGGAAACCTTTTATAAAATTACGTAAATATTTAAATTAATTCATAGTAACCATTAAGAGACTAGTAAAATTAATTCTATAAATTATTAATTATCAATCAGAATGATTTAGAAAAAATAAAACAATATAAGAATAATTTATTTAGACATTATATAGTCAGTGAAGGGTTGGTGATTTTGATCAAATAATTCCGGTATGGTTCCACTAATTGGTTGACTACTGTGTTCTTTCTGATATCTGCTTTTGTGTTAGATATATTATAATAGTAATAAAATTAAATAATATATATCATCATATTAGCATTAAATTATGATTATTATACGATTATACTTCTTTATACGATATTGGGAGGTCACTGTGCAAATGTGCCCACTCATTCTTTACTTTTTATTCCTGATTGACCCCTAAATGAATTCAATGTTATATTTTAAAATTGAATTTTGGGCAAATTATTTCTAATTTCGTCATTGATTTTTTATATATAAACTGAATGTATAACGTTCATATTGTACGTGTAAATAGTAATTTCCACATTAGTCTATTCTCTTCTTTGAAGTATATTCATTCAGTGGCTTTAAGTGCAGCCAGCTTTTCCGCTTGGTTATTTAGGCATTCCAATCTCAATTTGCATTGGTTTTTAATCAATTTTCCGTTATCATCCTCTAACAACCATGTACATCACATTTTACCCCCATTCATAATTTCTTTCCGAGTTATTGAGTCAGTATGTTTTAATGTTTTTATTTGTATTTTTTTTTTTTTTTAATAAAAAGTTAGACTGTATTCAGGACAAAATGAATGGTCCTTCATGAGCTTTTGTATGATAATATTTACATATTTTTATAGCCAGTCCTTGGCGTTGTCGTAATCTCATTAAATTTGTATTTCGGAGTATATCTATTAATAAATTATTTTAAGAAATTCCGATCGAAGTCACCAAGCGACCCTTGCTGTTAATGTCAGCCTGTTTGCAGAGCTAGAGAGGTTGTAATTGTTATCTATACGTCTTTTCCAATCATAGTGTATGCCTAAATATTTTTATATGTCGCGTCAGTTTTTGTCTAAACTGTGATAGATCTAGTATTACATTAGTATTTTATTACATTATTTTTTCGGGAAAAAATTAAAAATTCTGTTTTTTCATTAAATTAAAGCTTTTTTCAGTTCAGCCACCTTGTTGTAACAGGAGGTGTGTGACAACGTCCAAGTTCTTCAATGTTTCACAGCTTAAACAACATTAGAACATTAACCTTGTATGAAATTAGCTAAGTATTATCTGTTAATTCTACATAAAATTAGTATTAATTATAATGTTTTATATTATTGGAGATATACTTGAGGCCTTGTGGAGTTCCCTTGCTTATTTTTTTACAATTTCTAAACGATATAGTACGCATCATAATCTGTCTATTATCGAAATTGTTTTAGATTGATTAGTAATGATTTATTGGACAATTGTATTGTTTTAGGTTTCTCAAAATTGATCTCCACCATGCATTGTCGAAGGCCCTTCTAATATTCTTACTACTAACCAATATCTTTTTTGATTTAATGATGTACTGATCTGTTCACTTAAAGCACATAGTCATCTGTTCCCGAACCCGTCAACCTTGTGTTCGAAAATATTAAATACGTGTTTCAAACACAAAAACAGTTTTAAAACGGAACGACACGAATACCAGGTGGAATAAACACACTAATTCTTTACCTTAACCCCTGGCTATATTTACCCTTCCTGTCAACCCTCTAACACAATTATAATTTTAAATTTCCTCTTCTCTGACTCGGAGCCACTGAAAGCACCGTCTGGAGAGAATATGTATGAATGCTAAATTTTCATCAGGACTCGTGGCTTCCTAAAAAGGATAGCCTAGACTCCAGTGGGAGCAACGTAATTTATGCGCATCATCAATTGTTCTTTATGCAGATTTCAATCCGACCTTGTTTATGAGTGGCTACTTTGCTATCCGTCTTGTCCTATGTATTATTTCGCGCCTTGAAATCCAGAGAAAAAAAAAATCATATGAGCTGATTCTTCAGTTACATCGTGTTGGTCAGTATGATGTAATGAGTCACGTCAGTTAATTTCTTAAAGCAAATAGGTTGCTAAAATATAAACAATATTTGAATTTCGTATCAATTCAGACGACACTGAAGTTACAAAGGCTAATTACGGAGTTCGATACTGGAATTGACAAGTCCAAACTGCCAGGGTACCCTTAGATACAGGCGATTTAGATGACATTGGTCCATTGGTGCAAAAGTTTTGTGGTGCTGATTCAGGCCCACTAATGATAGTGAAAGTTGCGAAATGAGTAAGTGAAAAAAAAAAAATGAAACAAGTCAACACAGTGCGAAATACCTATAATTTCTTTCTACTTTTTTCTCTCTGCTGAGGTATAATTTCCAACTTCTTTGACTCCTTTCAAGAGACAAAAGGCGGAATAACAATAATAGTCCAGAATTTAGGGCAACTTTTATGGCAGTAAAATTTAATTAAAGTAGTCACCGAAAAAAAATGTGTTACTAATTATATTAAATAAATACATACTCCAAGGAAGCTATAAAGGAAGGTATAAATTTCAGACATTTTTTCTAATCAGAAAACAGTTCAAAATCTGCTACACAGAAAAATACTTTGACGTTATTTTTTTCTCAGGAATAAAAAGTTATAAAAAAATATTTTTCATCTAGTACGAAACATTATTGGCGGTCTTCTCAACACCTTCTGTCTTCCTTATTTTTAAGAATTTCTTTCTTCTTTTCTATAAGAACCAAATTGTTTTTTCCTTATTCCAGATAACGATTTATTAAAATATTGTTAATATTAAAAAAAAAGATAAATAAACGTAGATAAGAAATTAAAAAAACATGAATATCCAAAAATGAAGTTTTAAATGGAGTATCCTGGAAAAGCTTCTTAATGAGATGTATCCCTAATATTGGGCTATACTAAACAAACATACCATGTGGTATCGATATATGAAGTACCTTAACAACCACTAGTGTACTAGATAATGTCATAAATAAACATTTTGATTATATCGTATTTAATCTGAGTTGACTTATCACTCAACACCTGAGCTAGCTACAAGATTCTAGCCAAGTATTTGAAAATAGATGTTTTACATAATCAATATACAAGCCTTGTTCAATTCCGTACCTCGAGGTGAAAGACCCTGTCACATTTCCTTAAACCAACAAGAAAACAGATTGAGCGGATGTTTCCCTACGAATAAAAGTATGCTTAGTGTATTTCTGTGTAATTCCACCCTCAATAGGTTAAGAACTCAGTTACTTATGGTCTAACGTTCAAGCAAAAATAGTTGTTCACCTCGAACTTACAGGAAAGTGTATAATATTTACTTAATTTCACAGGAGGATAGTTTAAGCCCTCCCAAAAAAATGACCATAATTTATAATTTAAATTTTCAAACCTCGATCGAATTTCAGCCTGAAGTCCTTCAATGCATTAGGTAACAAACAAGACCCTACTGCATTATCAAAACATTTTTAAACATTATTTTATTGATTATCTAACCTCAATCATCATCCTAATCCTCTAGCACAATCCTTTCCAATGGTCAGCTTCTTCAGTCAAGTTAAAATGTATGTGGCTTTAGTGCACTCTATCAAACTCCATTGGCTTGCAATACCAGTGAAGCAACTGAAAGAGAGGCACTATCTAATACAATTCCATCCATACGTTAAAAACCTTGGTGTCACCATAGACCAAACTCTCTCTTGGAAAAAACACGTCTCCGATATTTCCCGTCTACTCTAAAGTGTTTAAATTATCTTCGTCATCTACTTCCTTTTGAAACCTGTAAGCTCCTGGTTTCATCCTTAATACTCCCCTACTTTGATTATTGCTGTGTGGTTACTTTACTTATTGCAGGTCTCTGGGGATCTCGAAGCAAAATTAAAACGGTTAATTAATTGCTTTGTACGATTCATCTTTGGGGTCCCCAAAGACGCCTCTGTCACCCGTTATTATGAAGAGTTGAAGTTGCTTTACCCCTCCTTCCGTCGTCTTCTTGCTTCCTTCTTCTACTAAGTTATCCAATTCCGTCATCCATCGTACATCTTTGATATCCTTCAATTTAAATCCTCAGTGCATTCCCGCAAAACCCGCTCACGGCCTTATATGTAACTGCACATCGAACCGCAGACTTTGGTAGATCTTTCCTCATTCGTTCATTTTCTCTATGGAATTTTGTTCCCTCCTTTATTCGTAGTTATAATACCTTCCAATCTTTAAATCTTATTTACCTTCTCTTCACCCAATTCCGCAAGAATAACATTTGAAAGTTTCAAATAAGGTTTTTATATTTTCTGTATTTAATGTTCCAGATATTCGTTCATACTTGTAAATATGTATATTAGCTGAAATTTCATTAACTTTTCATTTATCATTTTTAGTTTAATTGTATTTGATTTTTTATCATTTTTTCCCTTATCTTTTTTTTATTTATTTAATGTAATTTACAATTGTACAAATAATAAATACAATAAGTAAATCTGTGGAATGTTTTATTTACACATGAAAATCTTGGGGAAGAACCACCCGTTGGTGGTACTTCAAGCATTAATTTAAATTAGAAAGGCCCGTGGCCATCTTCTTTTCAGACGCCTCGAAGGATTATCAGGGATTGTTAAGGATGAGAAATTAAGAACTAATGGGTTAGGATGGGTTGTTTACAGAAAGTATACATGTGTCATCAGCGTATGTTGTTAGCACTGTGTTAGGGTGGGTTGGGATGTCAGCTGTATAAACCGTATAAAGAATGGGACCTAAGATACTAACTTGAGGAACACTGGCGGACTGAGAAAAGAGAGATGAGTAGGCTTGGTTATGATTTACTTTAAAGGTTCTATCAGTGAGGTAGGAGCGGATTATAAGGAAATATATTGGGGGTAGGAATTGACGAAGTTTATAGAGCAGACTTGGATGCCAGACTTGATCAAAACCTTGTTCAACATCGAGGTAGACTCCTGTGCAGAACATTACGCGCTCCAATGTGGAAGATATGACATCAACCACTCGATGACAGTGTTGTTTGGTTGAATGGGATATTCTAAATCCAAACTAGTGGTCAGGAATAACATGATGTGAGTCAAGGATTGGATAGAGGCGTAAAAGTTTTTCTAGGATTTTCCCCATAATGGGGAGTAGTGAAATAAGACGGTAGGAAGATGGCTTCAAGTGGCTTGGAGGGTTTGGGAAACATTTTTATTATAGACATTTTCCAAGGGTCGGGGAAATAGGTGGATCGGAGTGTAGCATTATAGATATAGGTAAGGAATAGATTGGCTTTACGAGGGAGCTGTTTCAGAATGTGTGCTGTGATAAGATCGTGGCAAGGTGCTTTTTTAGAAGGTAATTGGTGGATGATGTTCATTATTTCGGAGGGATGAAAGTCTTTAGGAGGAAGGGTCATTTGGAGTGGAATTGTAATCTCTGCTTCAACATTTTCAAGATGGATTGGATTAAGCATATCAGGATGTGCGTTAAAAGTTTTGAAGAGGTGTTCGCCGGACATTTGAGTTTTTTCTTCATCTTATCGTGTCCAAGTTTTATTTACAGTGAGAAGTGGGTGGTTGAATCATTTGTATTTTAGTAGCTTTTTACTATTTCTCCATAATGATTTGTTAGTGGTAATTAGGTTTTCTGTTAAGGTCTGGAAATTTTGTATTCTGTGTTTTCTAATTTCTGTTTTTAGTCTGTTAGTCAATGTATTGTAATGAGTTTTGTCCGAGGGATATCTTGTCTTTTTATTTAATATCCGAAGTGTTATTCATCTCATGGTTTATGATATGATATATGGTTCTTTATTTCATTTGTTCTATCCCTATTTTATATATTCTGTTAATTATTGTTGTTCATTTTTAACTTTTCAAATTCATTATTTTACGTTATATAATTTCATTTATATTTTGTGTTTTACTCTAAGGCTCTAAAGCCTAATTTTGGTTCATTAATTAATGTTCCTGTTTACTAAACATTAATTTCTTCATCTTAGTTGTTCACTCATTTAACTATCATTTAATTTAATAGTGATGTATATGTATTATTTTAGTTATTTTTAATAATATTTATTTTTTATAATCACATTACAATTATTATACATTTAATTTTTCTTAATACGTATATCCGGTATAAATGGATTTAGTAAAACCTACAAACGCAATACCACTTGCCCATAAGTGTGGCAAATTGCATTATTTGTTCAATAAAACGTTTTGTCATTTATCTATCTTCCATTTCTTTATGATGAGAAATCTTTTGAAATCGAATAATTTTGAACTTGACTCCAGAAATCATAATGTAGGCGAAACTTGAAATTGCAAAGAAGAAAGAGGGATTAAAAATCACTGCTCGAATGCCTAACTTCGAGCAAACCTCTTTCTATCCTCAATTGGCAGAGTTAAATTAAAGCATTTTAAAACTCCAGATTTTTTTTCTTCTTCTTTTCTTTTCTCTACTTTTTTTTTCAATATGGAAAAAGTTCTTTTCACTTCGATCCTCAGTGCTCTTCCTCTTTTTATTTTCTATTTTCCGCTTTTCCTCTCCCATTCTTCAATTATAAGATGCTTTAAAAGGTAGCAGATATCGGCAGGAGTGGGATGAAAATTGCTGATCTTGAACTTATTTTTTCCCAAACGAAGGTCCTCGAGTGGGACTAAGGCCCTTGATGTCTAAGGATACTTATTGTTCTTATATTGAAGGGAAATAATGACTCTTAACGAGGGGTCAGTATTTTTCATGACAATATACTTTAATGTATATTCAATGATATTTTAATATTTAATAAGGACTATAGCTTTTAACAACCCACTTTTCCAAAATCTCTTCATTTTTAATGACGTATTAAGCCTACTAAAATTGAAATCTCATAAAATTATATCATTATTTCATTCTAATAAATCAATGTAACATAAATTAATGTGAATCCATTTTTACTAGGCCTCTATATGGAATAAACAGATGATTTTTTAATTTATTTTATCAGCCGTCATATAAAATATGCATATATTGGTAAAAGTGTGTATATCGTTTTATTAGTTAAAAATCCATGTTATACCTTTTGCTTTATTACAAGAACTTCTCAGTTAGGTATTATATTATATTTGTTTTTTAAAAATATTTTTGGTCTTATCTTTTCCTAATCTCTTACCGTTTTTGTAAGAAAATTGAAAATATTTTGAAAAATAGTCAAGGCTTTTATTCGTTTAATTGTGATTTCAACATCGATATTTACTATTGTATAAGGAATAATAACGTAACACTAATTTTCCGTAATGATACTTGTTTGAAAAATGTTTGATTTATGTATATCACATAGGAAATGTATATAATACGCCCCTACACTCCCCCTCCCTCACTTGTTTTCGAAGCAATTATTAATTTTTTATTGTTCTTAAGTTCTTCTGCACTGCATCTAACTTTAGAACTTTCACCAAAGGATTTCGATAATTTTTACGGTTCTGATAGGTAAAATCAAATATTTAGGCAAATTCGTATAGGACACGTTTTTATAAAACACGTCCTGAAAAAATGGATCACCAAAAACTGGAAATATTGTGTTACCGTTTTGGACGATTGCGAATAATCGAATAAAATTAAACCAAAAAACGTTTTAAAATTTAATTTTCCGTAAGAATTTGCCTCTGTATTCATTTAAGCATTCATTTGTAAATATATGCAAATGAAAATATATGTAAATATGATTGGCAAACTAAAACATCTTGTAAGATGTTATCGAAAGACGTTTATGCAAATATGATCTTTTAAACATTTTCAGTAATCGAGATACTACGAATTTTCAAGGTTCTGCGTTTTTTATGGCCAGAGATAGCTTAAGCATGAAGATGGAAGTTTTGATATTTGCTGCAGAATATGCAGTGCTACTTAAAAAAAAAATGTAACAACTCTAATTTGAATTTTGCAAATACCAGAGTTGTTTCCTACCTGGCGAATTTGATCTAAACGTACATATTTAGTGTATGATCATTTCTCATTTGTTTTTATCCGCGCACTTGGCGCCTTCGACTATACACACACAGTGCACAATAGAATCAATACCTTACAATACCCCTGGTAGTAAAAGGATGCATAACATCAACCTAAACATTTTTGCATGTACCCTACTTTCCTTTTCCTTATTAATGGAGGGTGCGAAAAAAAAAAAAAAAAAAATTGTTTTTATCATATCTTTAACTGAAAAGATGTTAATTATTTTTAGCTAGTATTTTTTTGTTTTAAATAGTGATCAAATCTATTTGATAAAAATCTATACCCAGAACTTATACTGCTATATATTATACTTATATGTTATGACCCCAGTAAAATTGCAAGTTAACCAAGAATTAATTGTAAAATGATTTTTTTCAATTTAAAACTATTTGTAAAACACAGTAATATAATGTTTAAAAATCCTTCGGGGTACGTAAGCAAATGTTGCATCTTTTTAAAACTATATACAATTTAAAGAATTAAATTACACAAGTTTTTGTATACCAGAATTATATTTGTTGATTTATATATTCTATTAGATTTTTAAATAAACCTATTTTCACCCGATTGTCGAGTGCAAGGAGAAATAAACCATGAATTTTTTTTAAATGATATTTTTCGTATAAATATTATTTTTCATAATATTTGCCAAAATAAACTCACAAAGTGATTTTATTTTAGCTTCTCGTTATAGTTTAGTAGTTATTAGTAATAAACCCAAAAATGTACGTAAACTTTTTACCGTCGTATACTCCAAGCATTTTTACATAAGAAAAAATTAATTTACAGCTAACTATAAATTAAGTAAAGCCAATTTTTAAGCTATTTTAACAGAGCTAATTATTGATAAAGTAGGTATAAAAGTGTTCAATATAGTTATTTTGTTTATTTAATTGTAATTTTCTTTAACATAGTTGTTTGCGTATTTTGATAATATTTAACTTATTTATCACACTAGATTGATTTGATGTGCGCATATCTTATTATCATTATTACCCTATTTATTTATATTACAACTACTTATTTCACTCTTGGACTATCTCCCTTCTCCTACTCCAGTCCATACCACGCCTCCTTAACACTTTCCTTCCTGGAAATGCGTGGTCTTCCTCTTGGCCTTCTTCCCTCCACGCGAGTCTTTCTGGCAGTTCTTTCCTGGTCCATCCGAAGGAGGTTCCGAAACATCTTAGCTTGTGCCCCTCTAGGATGCTCTCAACCGGTTTGACTCCGAGGTCACTGTTCCGTACTCTATCTCGTCGTATCCTTCCTCTACCTATGTTGTATTGAAGATATCAGGTATAAGAAGTTGGAAGCCAGTAAAACCAGGTAATCCGCAAAAGCCAACACAAAAAGTTTTATGGGTTGTAAGTTCCTGTGTCCTAACTGAAACTGTCTCATTCTAAGTTTAGTTTTCTTTATTGCTTTATCGAGGACTACTATGAAGAGCAGCGGGCTCAAGCTACAACCTTGACGAATATCTGATTTTGTCTCGAATTCCTGTGAGATGTGGTTCCTTGTTCTAACTACATTCCTGGTTTTATTATAAAGACTCATAACAGCCAAGGCCGTCCCTTGATCAATACCTCTATTTTAGAGTGCCTGCTCTATGTCTTCCTTCTGGAGTGGTGTAGGGTGATGGCGTCCCCATCGCCGGGTCATAGTACCGCAGATAGCAACTGGTCCTCCAGGCTGGTGGAACAGCAAACTGACGCTCATATATTTACACAGATTACAGCACACTACATTCATCCCCTCACTATAGACCAAGGTCATTGAGAGAACACACCCTAGGGTCACCTCCCCTAGTTACCCACCCCGGATGGGGAAGCATGTCAGGAAGCTATGAGGAGGCAATCACTCCACCAGACTCCGGGGAGTGGGCCGGTCCCCATTCACCTTAAACCCTATCATCACAGAAAACAGTACGAAAAGAACTGGATTGTTTATACGGAACTCAACAAGGAGTGGAAAACGGATATTTCGACTAACAACATGGAATGTTAAATTGTTGTTTAATATAAAATAGCCTTAAGGAATCCCTTTTGTTGGGAGAAGTTAATAAATAGATTAAACTATCTCATCTTATCTCCCCATCTGCCCTGAGGGCCAACGGTTTCTTGCAATTCTTCTTCTTAGTTGATTTAATCTTCTTTATCTGCTTTCTCGTGACTGTATTCATACAAGAAAAATAATCGAGTTAGCATAAATTTGTAATAATACTGTAAATACCACTTTTAGATAATTTGCTGGTGTAAACTTATTTCATTCTATCTCTAATTCATTCTTCTTTTTTTCTCAAATTATCTTATTCCTTCTTACAAATAGAAATTTTAAGGAATAAAATATCTTTTGAGTTCAGAGATAACGACATATAATAAATAAAAATTCTATTATAACTGAAAACAGATACGTTCTTATTGATAATACCACTTAATTTAAATCGCGTTAAATTTGGATAATACATTTTCATATACATGGTACATGCATCAATATGTCATGTGGAAGTACTTGTAACTTTTCTTTCTTATTGGAGAATAGTAATACAAATTGCCACAATCAAATAAAATGGGAAAAAGAGCTCTAAGTGTTCATACATACTATATATACTTAGCAAAATAACCCAAAATGATAGGTAATAAATATAATAAAAAGATACCATTAATAACAGGCATAATATAAAACATAACATTCAGCTTTCCAGTTGCTCTAGTAACATAGGATTCAGATAAACTTTCTAGGAGTTATGGACGATTACATGAACAGTGAGCATCGGAAGAAAATGAAAACCTCTAAATAAATCAGATTAAAAAAAAATTTTAATTTATTTGAAAAATGGTTTTTAAGGGTTTCAAAGATGCAAAGATGGGAATATAATTCGGATTTTTCAAAATAAATTTTACTTCACTTGCCTCATTAGGTTTTTATATATTTTTGTAATTCAACAGAATAAGTTATTATTGTTTCTTATTATTAAGAAATAAATAAGTCGATTGGTAAATACCAACCTTGAACAAAAAAAGTACACTTTTTAGAGCTAAGTCACAATAATGTTTGATTATGTTCATCATTTTTTGTAACAGAAATTGATTAAACGCCTACATTTGGGCCGTCTATAGCTGAAGAAGTTAAGGCGTAGGTCATTACAACCTCGTAACTGCAGTGGCGACGGTTCAAATCCGGTCTGCGAGGTCGACTTATATTTCTGTGGTGGTCTCAGAAAATGAAAAATGAACTCCCTATCATAGTTAAAATTGGGTGATACCCTGTAAATAATACATCGAATCTATTCCAACTAATTAACAGACAAAAGCAAAACTACTACATTATAGCTGAAAGCCCATTTATGGTTCCTGCCCAGTTTCTATGGACCATAATATAGTTTAGTTATATATAAATCAAGATATTCCTTATTAAACAGGCTATCTAACGTTAAATGTTTTTCAAATCGGGCTGGTAATTAATGAAGTTTAAGCAAACAAACTCTTCAGCTTCATAAATTAATATAAGGGACGTGACGGCCGTGCGGGTTGGGGCGCAGGTTTCAGTGCGCTCGGTTCGGAACGTTCTGGGTTCGATTCCCACCTGGGGCAGTAAAACATTCATTTTTTGGCAGTCCCGAAGAATGAATCTTGACACTCCCACCTTGGTTAGTAGGCGGCGGCAACCTAGGTAGCCGTCAGGGGTTGGCAAAAAGGACCCACAAGCCCAGTTGACGGACTTGTTCCCCCACCAAACACCAGTACCAGTACCAGTAGATTAATATAGGTATAAAAATGAAAAATTTTTCTAAAGATTAACACTTATGAGGTGTTTAGAAATATTTTCGTCCTCATAAATTTCTAAATGAGAGTAGGTGATAAAATAATATTTCTTCTTGATGGATAAAGATTGCTAGCGCCTATTGGTGTATATTTTTTCCCCGAGACATCGCATAAGAAGAGGAGGAATAGCAGAGACAGAGCCTTTAGATATACGGCTCTTAATGCCCTTAATAACTTAGCTCGGCTCCTAATGAGGAGGTAGGCCCGTGATATATCGGCTATCTCATACAATATTCTAACGCTAAGGAGGAGTCCTATATGTCTCACTGTTCGTTTTATACATTCTCTAATGTGTGCCAGGCAGCTGGAACCCTCTTGCATGTAATGCTTTGGTACACTATAGTCAAGATAAAATTATTTACTTTGTCTTATCGTTTGATATTTAAAATTATTACACTGTAATTGTTCGCACACTGTAATTGTTTACACCCTGTAGTACAGTAGTCGCTCCTTTAAGAGATCAAGAGCAGAAAATAGTCAGTTATTTCGCCCCTATTTTTTATCACTTCTATGAAAACTAAATATAGTTAGGAATCGAAATTGATGACTCTACGAAACCTAGGGGGAATAAAATATGGTGGCTGTTTCAAAACTTTAAAACAAATAAATGTTTATTTGGAGCTTCATATACTTAAAACTAAGAAAAATACTAAAAAATCTAATAATTGTGTAAATTTTCTAAAATATGATCCCAAATAGAGCTGTTTACGTTCTATAGTTTCTTTTTACATCTTTTTAAAAAGAAATAGCTCATAACGAAATGTCAGTGGTTAGTGAATTTATTTTGGGAAAACTATATTTCAATAACAATTAGACGAAAAGATGTCTATTAGCACTCAAATAAAAACTATTTTGAAGTACTTCAATGTAGTTTATAACGGTTATGGTCGTAGGAATAGTTGTTTTCATAATTGTTTCCCAAAATAAATTTAAGATTTTGATTTCTAGTTGTTAAAATAAAATATATGAAGTTTTTGAAAAAGTATATCTCTAGAACCATTTGAAGAACAGATGTCTACCATCATTGAAATTAAAGCAAGTTTAATATACTCTGAAGTTTTTTTTTATATTTATCTTCGAGGGAGCACTAGTTTTCATGATATTTGCAAATTAATATGAACTTTTTATATAAAATTATGATTGAACAACAAGAAATTAATTTCTTTTGATATCATATATCATATATAATATCATGAAAACTACTATTACTACTAAGATAAATGTTATTAACTACTTTATAACACATTCAACTAGCTCTTATTTAAGTGCTAATATTGATAAAATATATATATATTTTTTTAAACTGTACTTCGGAAACCATTGAACGTAACAACTTTATCAGGTCTCATGTTTTAGAGAATTTAAACTTTTTTAAATGATGTTTTATTAGATTTTGTTATGTTGTTCTCAGTTTGAAAGATATGGAGCTAAAATATTTTTTTTTTTTTTTTTTTTTTTTACGTTTTTAAGTAGCTTCCATATTTTATTCCTCTTTACTATGTTTCGCAGAGTCATCAATTTGACTCGTAACTATATACAGTTTTCATTAAAGTAATAAAAATTGGGGTGAAATAACTATTTTCTCCCCTTCGGCTCTTGGAATATAAGGAGGCGCGTGCTACCTCTGAAATGTCTCTTCTATTTAGTCTGATTATACTCAAAATTTATTATAGAAATGAGCAGAAATTGTTAAAATATCAGTTCGTTTTAAAACATATTAGAGTTTAAGGAGGTTTTTGTAATATCATTTCATGATTTCTGTTAATTCTGGGGCTTTCTAATCAATTATGGGGCCCATAGTTTCAATATAAAATTTGCTAAAACTATAACCATTACTCAATTTTTTTCAATCTTTGAGGAACTTCTGAAGGTGTAAGTTGACAAAAGTAGGGATTAGTATTTTTCAGGCATTCAAAAAAT
Organism: Halyomorpha halys; assembly: GCF_000696795.3. Taxonomy (NCBI): domain Eukaryota; kingdom Metazoa; phylum Arthropoda; class Insecta; order Hemiptera; family Pentatomidae; genus Halyomorpha; species Halyomorpha halys. The sequence goes on along the minus strand of NW_027115668.1, from coordinate 154,472 downwards.
TTATCACGTCTTGTATATACGAAATCGTTAAATTTTGGAGAGTTTTAAGTCTTCATGGATCGGGGACAATTTATATCTTTACATTTATCTTATGATTTTTTGTAATAAAAAGTTTGAAATGATTTATTCTTCGACTTTCTATTTTATTCTAAAATATTTGGCATCTCAATATTTTACACAGTAAGTGTAATTAATCCCACCAAGTGGGATGAAATTTCTCCGAGTTAATTAAAAGGAATTAAAAGATCAGTAAAAACATGATCGACATCCTACCGCAACAGCCGTGGAACAGCAAGGGAGGAAGTTGCTCTAACTCGCATGAGAATAGGTTCATCCTCACGCACTCTCACCTAATCAAAAAACTGCCATCTCCAACGTGCAAATATTGTCTGTCCATTCTCACGATTAAATATATTTTTGAAAAATGTGCTCACTATTTTCCAACAATAAACAGAATAAGACTGACCCCAAATGTATTATAAGCTCTCACAGATGAGGAAGCTAAAGTTGTATTAGTGTTTTTTTAAATTTATTTATTTAATTTACAACTGTACAAAATAATACAATAAGTAAATATGGTTTATGTTTCATACACACTTGAAAATCTTGGGAAGGAACCACCCATTGGTGGTACTTCAAACATTAATTTAAATTATAAGGTTCCGTGGCCAACTTCTTTTCAGACGCCTCGTAGGTTTATCAGGGATTGTTAAGGATGAAAGATTAAGAATTAATGGGTTAGGATGGTTAAGGAGTTAGGAATGAAAAGACGCATATTTGTTTTGGGCCAAATCTGTAACGAATGGAATGTTAAGGTCTTTGTGAATGAGTCTATTTGTAACGTAATAAGGAGCATCAAGGATTTTGGATTACATTAGCGTTTACATTTTTAAAAGCACATCGTCTTCTTTCTAAATTATAACTCCTTTTTGATTTTAATTTTTGTCTTCTCTTTTTTTTAAATTTATTCCTTTTATTTTTTTTATTATTAATTTTTACATAATTTTTAGCATGCTAAAGGCGTTGATGACCAAAGGGTTTTACGTCTTTAAGCAACAATAAACAAACAAACATTTTTACACTTATCTCCTTACGTTAATTATTAAATCTTTTCATAGTTTATATATGTCCATTTGTGTTTTTCGGTTGGTCAATTTTGATGAAGTTTCTGTGACACCCCAGGTATACACAGGTACTAGATAAGTAGTTTCAGCTTCGTACTACTTTTTAGTTTTTGAGATGGGCTGTTCTCACACAGACAATTTTAGAAAATTTGGATATTTTAACCAAGGGGACCTCAAAACGTTTCCGTCAAAGATTCAAATTCAAAATTTTGTATGATCGGCAAGTGACAGTAAAAATTTAAAAATCATAGATGCTCAGAATTGGGGGGGTACTGGGAAACTGACCACAAGTTGTTTATAGATAGCCATAATCGATTGTTTCTCAGATATCTTTTAGATACAACATGTGTCGTTACATTTAATATGTTGCATTTAATGTTGAGTGGAATCAACTATTGATTTCTAATCGAATTTTAGTCAATAGAATGGACCTAAGCTCGCTAATGAACCCAAACCCTGTTTTGCACCGTTGATTCCTATTGTTTCCAGAACACGGTTGACAGTTGCTAAACCATAGAAGCCCCCTCCTTTGAAGGGATCAGAGCCTGGCCGCTGAAGAGTATAATCCTTTAGGAGTTAATATCGCTCTGTCGGCTCCCCCGTTTCAGAAGAGTGCTGATGGTAATCTCCTTCTCTTTCATACATAATCCGACGGCTGCTCCTATAGCAAACAGCTTGAGTCTTCATTTATAGTCTTCTTTATTTCTGATTTTTTTTTATTCTTTTCCTGACTTTACGAGCATTTAATATATGATGAAGAAATCATGATTTATACGGAATCATTTATAGGCAGCTATAAAATCTGAAAAATCTATTTCTATTTTGAAATTAATAGTTTTAATTACTCCTTATCACGTTGAAGGGATTCACTCTCGTTCTGATTAGAAGTACTATTTACTATTATTATCACTCTCTCCTCTCTCACCTCACTCTATTTCTCTCCCCCCCCCCCCTCCTGGACAATTCAAGTTGATTTGATTTTCTACTTATGGTATCAGTAGCTCTATCACTGAAATTGTTCTAAAACTCAATAGAACGAAAAAATGCTGTTTTTCACATTTTAGTCATATTTATAACAATTGAATAAGAGTCGAAAGGCCAAAATACTGAATTAAATATTATTAGAATAAATTGAAAATATTACCAACAGAAATAATGGCTTACAGAACCCGAAGGCTCGTCGCCGATACCATCCAACCGTTCTCTACACACATCTGTCCAGTGACGCCCCTCCAAACCCAAATCTACAAAATTAGACTTAACCCAATCCCCTGCGTCTATCTCTTAGACGTTTCCCGTCGGTTCAGTGTTTATAATTAGAAAATATTAAGTGTGATAAATATTGAATATTTAATAACTTCATACGGAGAAAATTATAAAATATTCAACCATAAGATAGTCATCTAAAAATGAACAAAAATCAAAGTAACAATCTCTACTTCAAGTAGAGAATTTACGACCCAACTAATGCATCACAAACACTACAGGCACACATAACATCTATTGAAGAATGGTGTAAAAACTGGAGAATCAAGATAAATCCTGAAAAATCCCATCAGATCACCTTTACTCTCCGTCGTAAACCTCTGCCCTCCTGTCCTACTGTATCCTTTCTAGATACACCACTAACACCTGTTGAGCAGATTCGATACTTAGGACTCCATCTTGACAAGAGACTTACTTGGAATCCACACACAAGACTGAAACGACAAGAAACTGCTCGTAGATTCCGATTGCTACAACACTTACTTGACAAACGCTCTAAACTTCCCATTCATTACAAAAAATTAGTATACACTTCAATAATCAGACCAATTTGGACATATGGAATTGAGCTCTGGGGCTCCACCAAACCATCAAATTCTTCCCGCATCCAATCGTTACAATCCAAAATCCTACGTAAAATCGTTGATGCTCCTTATTACGTCACAAATAAACTCATTCATAAAGACCTTAACATCCCATTCGTTGCAGATTTGACCCAAAACAGATATGCGTCTTTTTATTCCAAACTCCTTAACCATCCTAACCCATTAATTCTTAATCTTTCATCCTTAACAATCCCTGATAATCCTCAGAGGCGTCTGAAAAGAAGATGGCCACGGGACCTTCTAGTTTAAATTAATGTTTGAAGTACCACCAATGGGTGGTTCCTTCCCAAGATTTTCAAGTGTATATGAACCATACTACATATTTACCTGTTGTATTATTTTGTACAGTTGTAAATTACAATAAATAAATAATAAAAAAAAAAAAAAAAGTAGAGAATTTATATTTATCAATAAACATACACACAGTACAACATATAAACAATGGATACACAACGTGAATTGTAATAAGTGGATTCATTTTTTTTTTCTAATACAAAAACTCAGCAAATTTATAATACTTGTATAGGTATATAATAACTTGTATTTTTAACATTTAAGAATTTTCGTTTTCTAAGCCCCATAAGATGATGTATGGAAAGGAAGACGAATATAGATTTAAGAGAGTCTCTTTTACTGCTTTTGCAGAGATAACTGAAGAGTGGTAAGTTTCATAAATGCAGGAAAATGGTAATCGACCTTCTGATAACAGTAAAACAACATTGATAATTTTTTTTTAATTTAAATTATCATCCTTCGTCAACATCGCTGATGTATAGTTTGGTTTAACATCATTTATTTGAAACCAGGTAACCTTTGGGTTGCCAATATATTTTTTTTTTTACTTTTTGTCCCTTTATTGATCGCCTTCGATCTATCTCTCTGCAATATATACAATAGGTGCGTGAATGTGTCAATGAATTTTTTTTTTTTTACTTTATTTATTATTTTTTTTTTTACTTTATTTAGTTTATTCATAACTGTAAAAGTATTTTTACAACCAGCGAATGAAATGTAGAAAGAGAAAAAAAAAAGTAATAATAATAAAAAAAAAAAGTCATGAAGGCATGAAGGTTAAGGTCATCCAATGATGCCTCTCCATTAAAATTGAAATTTAAAAATCAATTTAAGAGGTCCCTATTCCAGCTCCTTCGTAAACGTCTTCTCGTATCTGGTAAGTCTAGTGTTGATAGTCCTTGAATTAGAGGGTTAGTGTGTGTTGGAAGTGATGAATTTTAATATGGGAAATTAGAATCCATTGGAGAGATAAGTTGACTTGTTGAAATTCTGAAACTGAATTATTGAAGAGTCACCAAAATCGTTTGTAAGATGGGTTTGAGAACTAAACTTCTAGTTGATTATTAATTTTATTTCTTACTTGCTTATAGTTTCTACCTGACTGCTGCTTTAAACCTAATAGTGTGATAGGTACCCGTTCAGGTTCGACCTCTTGTTACTAAGTCGAAGGCTAGGAATAGAGACCCTTATATTTGCTCCCTAGAAGAAAAAGAGGATAAGCAGTTGATAGTTGTTCCCAATAGGTGGCTCTGTTGCTTGTTATTGGTCTTTATGACCTAGATAGCACCATTTGTACCTTGTGATTATATAATTAAATAGTAATAAAATATTTAAATACTTAAAAGTACTTCTGAACCAAACATCTTTCATTCCAGAGACTTTCCTCAGTAGTCACTCCAGGTTTCCTGGAGGATCAGGTTCTTTTGCTACCTATTTCGAGAACATCCTATCTTTTTCTTTTCCGAGAAGTATTTTCTTGTAACATTGCTTGTCAATCCTTCATTGGTGATTCTATCATGCCGAAATGCTGTCCAAATCCTTCAGGACTTGATAAATATTATTATACCTTCATTATAAAGATTATCCAATTCATAAATACATCTTTATTGTAGTACTAAGAGTTGAAAAATGTATAATTAAGGCCACTGCAAATGATGAGTTTTCATCATATGTATATATCTTTTGGAATGTTATGTCTCATAAATCATTATGGGACAATTTCATGCAGATTTTTTAAAAATTAAACATGTCGATTTGTAACATCAATAGCCGGGGGAAAACAAAAAAGGTTTTGCTGCAGAAGAAAAAATTGACTTTTTAGAAGTGAATGTTAGAGAAATCATCAAATTTTATAAAAGGTAATAAAAGTGTGATACAATATAAGTGAAATAAAATCAACAACTGAGATTCCAAATGAAGAAATTACAAGATAAGGTAAAGTCAGAATTTTTTTTTTAACTCGAAAACTAAAAAAAAGAAATTAATTTGAAAGTTTATTGGTTGTATGATAAAATTGAAACATTTATAGAGTTATACCAGAGAAATACTCTGATTAAAAATAACGCATATATAATAATTAATTGTTAAAATCGCGTAGTATTTGCTTTTTGTAAGTTCAGAATTGTTGTTGGCTCTTCTAATTAGGAACAAGTTGAATAAATATCCTTAGTAAAGAATGGTATCACTCGAGAAAGTAATGTTCAACTATTTTACCACTCTGCTTTCTATTGTTTTGCCAGTCCCTTAATGAGCAATTGAAACAAAAAAAAATTATAAAAATGAAACTCTCCAATTAGTGTTCATTAAAAGTTCAGTTCGTTATAAACTGATTTAAAGTAACTCTGCTTCATCTGAGACTAGCCCTAACTTGTAAAGAACATTTGTTCTACGACTGAACCATTCTGAAAGTTACCTTTCATAATGAAATGATAAAGATATTTCATAAAGAAACGAAAATTCTAATATAATAAGTAAATGAATTGAAGTTGGTGCTGAAATATTCACTCATTGTGGGAACAGATTTTTACTTTAGAAGATAAAATTTTATTTTTAAATGAGAGTAAAGAAAAATAAATCTATTAATGCTAAATATTTGTATGTGCGTTTAATTTGGTAGAACCCCGTCACGTTCAACTTTTTTTGTTACTGTTTTTATAACCTCTGCACACAATAGGGCTGTAGAAATGCACTCAAATTTCCTCCTCTACTAAGTCCACGAGGGCTCATCGGAACGTTTCCATCTCGATCCCTACCAGAATTTATCTGGTTAATATTAATTTTTCGGCGATCCTGAGAAATGAATCTTGGCACTCCCATCTTAGTAAGAACGCGGCGGCAACCCTCGAAGCCGCCAGGGGTTGGCAAAGAGGACTACTAGGCCCAAATTTTGGACTAGATCCCCCACTAGATACCAACGCCAATTTTAATCAAATTTATCCAAGGGATGACTAAGACCCGTTATGTAATTGTTTTAAATAAGTGACGAGTCTAACTCGTCATTCAACTATGTATGAGCGTGGAACATAGAAAAATGTTTGGTAAATTAACCATTAAGAGCATTATGTAATGACATCCCAAATCAGCATCACATCACATTAAATTCTACTAAAAAATGAGAAAATAAAGCGAATGACTTTTTTTTATTAATTAATCTGGATTAAAGACACTTACTTTTTAAAACTGTTTGTAGTATTTTTCCTACGATGCCTATGTAACATATTGAGCACTATACTAGCTACTGTGAGCCAAGAGATGTATTTTACTATAAACTATATCGCCAAAACGTATCAAATTATTTTAATAAAATTGGCTTAAAGTTTTGTCCATTTAAGTTTCATAAAATTAAAAAAAAAAAAAAAACAGAAGATACAAGAAACAATTCCTTTAGTTGGCAGCAAAAAAAATCAGGGAAGTCAACTGAGTTGACCCAGATATTGGAGATATCAAAATATAACTATATTAAAAAAAAAACAAAGATGGAAAATGTATGCATCAGAATTGGACCATTCATAGCAAAGAGAGAAAGGAAAAACTTTATTAAAATACAAAGTTGTGTTGCCCAACTTCATTGGATTGCTAATCACACACATACTTATTTTAATCTAATCAGACACTATGTGTAATCTTACGAGAAATAAGCCTATACAAGTATACAATAATAAAACAATAATTATAAACATTAGAAATATATAACATTAAAACATGACTTTTTTGCCCCTTTTTCATGATTTTTTTTCTCTCTCTATCCTTTCCTCTTTCTCTCTTTTTTCTCTTTTCCTTCCCTTCTTTCTCCCTTTCATATTCTGGCTTCAACCCAATGTGTCTTTAACAGAATAATAGATAAATAAAATAGTGATAGAGATATTCAAGTAACAAATTTGAATAAAGAAAAAAATCAAAAAACTATGTTCAAATTAATATAGAATAAATAATATAAATAAATATTAAAGTATCAAATAAGATATGCAATCTATGCATGTCATCCTTCCTCTGGATGAAATTACTCAATAATTTCCATGCATGTGGTGGTAGAAGATTCCCAGGGAGTCGAGAATTATATTTTCTGTTATCCTAGCCACGTCCTGGACATCGACCCCAAGTCCCTCCATGAAGCTCTTAGTTGTTCTGGGTATCATTCCACGGGCTCCGAACCAGAGGCCTCTCACGTTGAAGTCTAGTTCTCCAAAGCACTCAGGGAACTTCTCCTTAAGGAAAGGAATGCATTTATCGTAATTTCCTGCTTTCCCCTATAGACTTTATTTGCCTGGTCAAGTTCATTATTTTCATAAAAGAAGTTTTGTTTTCTTATCGTTCACTCTATTTTGTAAAGAGAAATTTATATTAAAAGAAAAAGAGGAGAAGAAAGTCTTTATTTGCAAGACATCGTCAAATTTAGAGTATTTAATGTTTTGAAATTATTACCAACAAGCATTAAGTAAAATAACCATATGTACTAAAATTATTCGTTCAAAAAAACAAAAAAAAACTGTTCGTTGTTATGATGGCCAAAATAGTTTGTCAGAGATGTTACGCTGAAGGTCAATCTATTTTTCATCAACATTTTAATAATCAACTAAAAACACTGAATTAATTTTTATTGTTTTTTTTCAAATTATTCTTCATTATATAAGTCATGTATTTATTTTATTCAGATCACAAATAGTAGGCATTTTTGTTTCATAATTTTCTTTTTAAAGTAAAACTGTTTATTTTTAAACTGAAAAAATTAACATTTTCCGGAATACCTCATATTCTAAAAAAACAATCAAAGATTAAAGAAAATTAATGATACTATGTAATATTTTTTTTTTAGTTTCAAATATTGGGACAATTATAGACACATTATAATGGAATTTTGCATTTTTTGAAACTTAAAAGCGCAAGAAAACCCCTTGCCGATTTTTTAAAATAATTTAATTTCATGTTCATAAATGTTTATCGTCAAAGCTTTACAAGAAAAAAAAATCTTAGTTGGTCATTATAAGGAAGTTGCAGCCAATAATTTTTGTATGGACTTTCCACATGAAAGTATATAAAAACTAGCTTATTTTTTATCAGAAATATTATTTATATTATTGTGAAATAAATTTTTTTTTTGTTTTGTTTTTTGTATCAATCAAAATTCTTCTCCGAAAACCTATTAAGATTCTTTTAAAATTTAAGGTTTATTCTGCCCGAAAGGTGGTACCAATTAACATTTTGAATAAAAATTTACTTAATTTACAAGCGATGCTACCCAAATAAGTTTGTAATTATAAATTTCCTAAATTTAATACTTCAACTTTTAATAGAAAATCCGACGTTTATTAATCATTATATACAAATAAGTGTAATAAATAATAAACTATTGCGTAAAACTATGTAATGTTTTGTAATATTAAATAATCACAATTTATTGATAACTTGAGTATGACGGAATATCAACGCCCATTGAGTGAATTTCATTAGAATATCCTGATATGCTAATTTAGTGTTGTAATCAGGTTAGCAGACAGGGACGGAGTGTAAAAGGTACAGCACCTGAGCTATATCGACTAACCGAGAAATACTTCTTAAGTAGCTGAATTAATTATGCATAAATTAGTAAGCCGCTTCTTCTCAGCCTCAAATGATCCCAGCCTGCCTGATGACGGTGCTGGAAGCGGGATAAGGATCAAGAAACAGGGGAATGAAAAAAAAAAAGGAGGACGAAGAACAAGAAGAGAACTCTTTAAGCATTGTTCTTCCACGGCTGGGCACTCATTGTAGCCTTCTATAGCTCCTAAATGTCTAACTGACAACTGCCTACGCCATTCTTCTCCATCTCGTCTGACGTTTATATTACTTTAAAAAAAAAGTTCTTCTTGGAGTATTTACTATTTAAAGTAGGATCGTTGTCAATAGACATTTGTATCTCTTATTTTGAAATATTCTAAAACCTGACGATTCAGTTCAAACAATTTCAATTCGGACGGATTTCATTTCACTGAAAAAAGAATATTAATAAAAATATATATCATTCTATGACGACATGAGCCAGCAATTTGCAAATTTAATCCGTTTTACAGATTCAGGTTATTAAAGTAATAAAATTTTCATATTTTTTTATGAATCTCCTTTAGGTTAGGAAACAGTACAACAACAATTGTCTCAGTGACTTACTTTTGTATCTATTTTCATGTTTGTTTTTTTTATTTGATTTTTTAGCAATTAACTATTACTTTAATATTACAGTATTGTCAGAATGTTTTAATTAAATTTTGGTTTATGAAAATATTTTTAGTGTTTTTCTAAATTTTCTGATTACCAAATATGTAGATTATCTGCACTTTATTTATTGCTTTTTTGTTTTTACCTTTTCTATGCTTTTTTAATTTATACCTAAAACACTTTACAGATTATATTTTTAGTTAGTTTTTTTTTAATAGAATTATTTCATTATCATTGTTTATTTGAGACTTTCTCTTTTTTTTTTTTTTTTTTTTTTTTTTTTTTTGTCTCCAGTCAATACATGAATTAAATCAATATATAACAAATTTTGACGAAAATTCATCATTCGATGTAATCAATTCAACTGTTAAAATGAATCAGTTTTTAAATTAACTAACTTTTGTACACATAAGTTTAACGAGTTCTAAATCATGATGGATAGGCTCAACTCAAGTTTTGATTGTTTTTTTTGTTTTTTTTATATTTCGTTATTACCAGATCAGACTGATGGTTCTTACTTAGTTGTTTCAACAATTAATTTTTTGTTTACAATGGATAATATGGGGATTTTATGTCGTGTACAGGCACCCCTTTACTTGTAACAATCTTATATTCTTGCAATAATTTTAAAAATGAGAATAAGTAATTAAAAATTTGTAGAAATAATAATAATTGTTATGTAATAGAATAATAAAAGAAAAGAAAATTAAGGAACAAAAACGCCTACCATTGGTGAAATAAATAAAATAAATATATGACTTATGTAATGAAGATTAATTTGAAAAAAACAATAAAAATTAATTAAGTGTTTATAGTAGATTATCTAAATTTTGATAACAAATACATTTACCATCAGCGGGTACAGCGAACAGATTTTTTTTAATGAATAATTTTTGTACATTAGTTGATTTTAATTATCTTTGTTTGTTTGTTAGTTTTGAAAGGGCGTTTAACAGCCTGGTCATCAACGCCCGTTGGTTGT
>NW_027115668.1:121681-138674 GCF_000696795.3 Halyomorpha halys | reverse complement strand
ATTAATAATTTAATAATAATAATAATAATAACGATTTGTCAATTATTACACTTAGGTTATACTTGTAGTAGTCAAAGTGATACGTTTCTTCAAACCTCATTCCAATCTCCTGTTGTTAAGAATTTACTTGCCTCAAAAGGTCTTTAGAACACAATCAACGATCTTATTTTATTATTACCAAGTAAGAAATATGTAATTAATTGTGTTACAACTGTATTCACAATTATAAATGGAAATTAATTATTAATTAAGTGAGTAGCATGTGAATGTATTTTTTATATCTCATAAATGAATAAAAATATGAAAGAATGTATTTTTTTTATTTAGCACACGATCTTTGAACTTTACAATTTCTGAGCGTACTCAGGTCTCAGTTCATGATTGCAAGTAGCGTTTTTAATCCGCAAGTTGACAGTAAAACAAAGCACAAAATGACAGTTACTTCTCTCATGAAGACAGTAGGCTTCAAGGAAATCTTAAATAGATTTTATGTAACTATCTAGTTATATTACGGAAATTGTTTTTGAAAAGATAAGTAACGAAAAACTCAACCAATAAAATAATAGATATCCAGTTCACTAGGATGAGCATTTAAGGAAATCTATTTTCGATTCAAGGAGGGAATGTAGCCAAGCGGAACTTGGTTAGGAAACACACAGAGGGAACTTGGCCCGCTTAAAGTTCGCTAAGCCGAGGGACTTTGCCGCGATAAGGCAACTTACCGGCGAAAGACGGGTTCTGATCACCTCTTAATACCTCTAGCCCGCTCAATGGAAATTTCAGGAGTTCTGTACCCTTCATAACGATACTAGCCACGGTTTTCCATATCCTCGCAGTAGATTTGCCTTACTAATATATATATATATATACTTATAATCTTTTTTTTTTCTTTTACTATAAATATCGTATATGTTTACGGAGATCTTAAAGTTCAGTCAATAGTAATAAACAACCATATTTCAGTGACGTTTGGGTGTTTTATTGTTCTCAGATTCGTGCCTTGTTAACTGATTATTAAACACAAAAAACTACAGAATACAAATTGAGATTATTCAAATATTATAACTAAATTTAATTCGAGACCAGCTAATGTAAAATGTCATTAGAGTGCTACCAATGGGTAGTTTCTCTACACGCCTGTAACACTCCAATTTAACTTAGATCAAATTTACTAAATGTATTATAATGTACAGTTGTAAATAAACAAATAAATAATAAATGCAATAAATAAATATTTTAAAAAAAATTAATTCAATTGAAACATTACAATAACTTGTAAACTGATGTATTCTACATTGAACTAGGCAACACAAGGCATTAAAACCTCTCAAATTTTTTAATGACTTTTATTCAGGTTTCAGTAAGAGTTTAAGAATCGAAATTAATATTAGTCACTTCTCGATAAAATTCTCTTTCATATCTCAAAATCCTCCCTTGAAAAGAAAAAGGAATGTATAATAACGTACTGCATAAAGTTACGACACAATATTAAATTGTCAAAGCCGCAATTTTGTAATTTGTGAACCAGGACGAATAATATAACAGCAAAATAAATTAATATTAATAAGGATAAACCTTTTGTGCGCCCTGAAACAGAGGTTTTGGTTTTTAAAATTAAATTAAGATGTTTTTAATTAACTTTTTTTTTTTTACACTTTTCCTTATTTTTATCTATTTTTCGTAAAGCAATTACAAATATATATTTTATGTTTATTTTTAACTAAATGCGAATAACCTTTTAAGTATTGATATATGAAGGAACAATGTTCCCTAGACAAAGGGATTGGTCCTTCTTATGCCCCTTACAAGATATTGGCCTTTTTTGTATAAAAATAAATATGTAGCCAAGGCAAAAAGATTTCTTTTCGATTTAACTCTCATCTTATATATGCATTGAGGCATTATTTAAAAAAAAAGAAAAAGGATAGAAGAATAAAATATATGCTAAAGAAATTATTAAACACGAAAATAATCATTGAATATTAATAAATTCTAATAGCTGATATTTCTCTTCAACAAAAATTATAACGACAACATGTCTTTCTACAGCATCTAATTATGTTTCATACAACTTCTGTGTTAATTATTATTATTCTGATTATAATCTTAATTATTTGAGTCCAGATCGATGTTTATTTTAGCATTTTTACACTTCAGGCAACAATAGATAAACTGTCATTAATTATCTGGTGTAAAATAAATACTCTGATATGGATAAAACTATCAAAAATAAATCTGTATTAGTCTTTATAACGAGTTTTGATTTATTTATTGAAGGGTTTATAAGTAAAGAAAGTTTTGTACTTTGAATAATAACACATATTTGACTAATCCAATACAATTTCATCCATTCGTTAAAAACCTTGGTGTCACTATAGACCAAACTTTCTCCTGGAAAAATCACATCTTCGATATTTCCCGTCGCACCTTCTCCAACCCTAAATCATTTAAATTAGCTTCATCACCTACTTCCTTTTGAAATCCGTAGGCTCCTGGTTACAATATTTTACTTTCTTAATATTTCTCTACTTTGATTATTGCTGTATGTTTTACATACAGCTCTGGCGATACCGAAGCAAAATTAAAACGGCTGATTAATTTCTTTGTACGATTCATCTGTGTCTCCAGGGACGCCTCTGTCACCCGATTTTATGAAGAGTTGAAGTGGCTTTACTCCTCCTTCCGTCGTAAATATTTGCTTGCTTCCTTCCTCTACCAAATTATCCAATCCCAGCGTCCATCATACATCTCTAATATCCCTCAATTTAAATCCTCAGTGCATTCCCGCAATGTCTTCGTAGATCTTTCCTCATCCGTTTCTCTTCCCTATGGAATTCTATTCCCTCCTTCATTTGTAGTTCTAATACCCTTCCAATCTTCAAATCCCGTATCTTCGACCACCTTCAGTCCACCCGATTCCGGAAGAATAACAATTGAATGTTCCAAATAAAGTTTATATATTTCCAGTATTTAATGTTTCAGATTTTCATTTATTCTTGTAGATATATTACCAGAAATTGTACCTTTTCATTTATTATTTTTAGTTTAATTGTATTTGATTTTTTATCATTAGTTTTTCTTTTTATTTATTTTCAGAAGTGTTAGTCAACTTATGTTTTATGATATTACACGTGGTTTTATTTTATTTGTTTTAATCTTATTTTGTATATTCTGTTATTAATTGTTGTTCATTTTATCTTTTCAAATTCATTATTTTATTATATTTTATGACGTTTAATAATAATTTCATTTTTATTTTGTATCTTACTCTGAGGCTCTAAAGCCTAATTTTGACCCCTGTGTATTGTTCTAATGGGATCAATCCCAGAATAAATAAAGACTATTATTATTATTAATATTAATAATTTATTATTAACTATTAGGATAGAACGCACCAAATACTAAAAAACACGATCTTTCGAGGTGAACTGAAGAAAGAAAAAAATATTAATAAATTTTAGAAGGTGATATATGCATGAAAACTTCATTGTAAATTAATGATTATATTAATAAATATGAAATGAAAGAAATCTTCAGGACAATATACCCAAATCCGAACTCATTTGAAACTTAATACTGAACATCGTTAAAACAAACAAAATGTATCTAATGCGAAAGAGAAATGGAGTTCTAAGTGCCATTATAAGACTGTCGTGAAAGTATAAGATACTCCTAAAAGACACTGAGACTACGGGATCTGAACATCCACGATAGCTGAGATAAAAGATCATGAATTCCCCTCACAGTTAACGGCTTCTTCATTGCTCTATTATACAATGACCCGTCCAGATGTGGATATAGCAGTCTGTCAGGATTTTTCTGCAATATTTTTCTCCTGATTTTTTTCCAGCTTCACCACGAACAATAAAAGAATAATTTCAACAGTGGAAACGATAATAATAAAGTTTTTGTTTAACTTCAAACATTTCATTGAATAAATTAACGTAACGTAAAATTTACATTTACTGTTATATTAAATATATAAAATAGGTCTTTACAAAATAATTTAAAAATTAAAGTTTAGAACAAATTTGCGTTTATTTATTTATTATTTATATTCAAGTATGTATGAATATGAACCCGGACACTTGGAGTTTGTATTAGACAAAATCACATTTATATATCTTAACTTGTAAATATCTTATAAAAGACTGGATTCGTTGAAACTTACAGTTTAAATGCGTGTTCCAACTACTTTTTTAATTAAATATAAATATTAACATTCATATTAAATGTTGTTTCATAATTATGACCTTGAGCATGAAGACAGGTTCGGCACCATTTTGTCCGCAAAAGCAGGAGGTATAGTTTTTTTTTTAAATGTCATCCTAGACAAAAATATCCAGTGATGTCAGATCTGAGGAACGTGACAATAAGATATATCCCCAGTGCCACATCTTAATGCTCAAGGTTATAACTTTGAACAACATTTAATATGTTGATGTTTACATATTATTTATAAAGCATATTAATTATATGGTTATAAGGAACACATCATTATTTTTAATACAACATAAATAATTCGGAACAATAAAAATGTTTAGACCCGAATATTTCCTAATAGTACAAGAGCCTGGGAGAAAAAAAGGTATTTATTTCCCCCAATTTTTGATTACTTTAATGACATACTATAATTACTAGTCTAAATTGATGCGTCTGCTAAGTATATTTAGGGAGAATACAAAAAGGTGGCTGTTTCCAAACGTTTATAAACAAAATTAATTTTTCAAACTACCAACAATACTAGAAAACCTAGTTCCCGAGATATAGCTTCTAAAGAGCAACATTTCATAAAAATTCACTGAGAAATCAGAAGCTGGTGAATTTATTTTGAGAAGTGTATGCTTCAAAAATCATTCGATTTACAGATGTCTATGAGCACTCAAATTAGAGCCAGTTTAATGTACTGTAGAATAGTTTCTGACTTTTATCTTCGTAGGAGCAGTATTTTCTCATGACATTTGTGAAAATAAATTGATTTATAGTTGTTCTAACAACAATTTTAATTTATGAAAAAATATAACTCAAAAACTAAAAGAAGTATAGATGTCTCCCAGCACTGAAATTAAAACTAGTATAAAGTATGTACTATAAAGTATTTTGTAACCTGTAGGAGGAATAATATCCCAAAATTATATTATTTATACTTGGACAAAGTTTTGATTTTTTTTTAAACATATCTCAGGAACTGTATGACCTACATTTGTTAGCAAACACACAAAATAAAGGTAATTTAACTGACTATAAAGTAGTTTATGACAAGTATTTTCGTATGGGTAGTAGTTTGTTATAATATTCGCATATGAATATAAATTTGGTACATGAGATTTTGTCTGAACAACAATAAATCACTGTATTTTAGCCAATATCACACAAAAAAACTAGTCCTAGTATAATAAACGTCATAAATTACTTTATAGTACTTTAAACTAGCTTTAATTTGAATCATAATAGACATCTGTGTGTCGAACGGTTTTTGAGATATAAATTTCTCAAAATAAATTTACTAGCTTCTGATTTTTCACTACATTTTTTTTCATGAAATGTTGCTTTTTAAAAGCTATATCTCGTAAACTAAAGAACGTAAATAGTTCTATAAGCGCTCATATTTTAGGAAATGTACTCTATTTAAAATGATGTCCTGTTAGGTGATCTAGAGTCATTAGTAGTTTTAATGATATAGGGCTCTGAATGAAAAATTAATGTTTTTTTTCCCTACCTATACTTGGCAGACTTGAAAATTTTGACTAGTAATTATACATAGTTTTCATTAACATAATAAAAACTTGGGATGAGACAACTGCATTTTTTCTCCTTTTGGGCTCTAATCCTACTATAATCAAAGCTTCAACAGACATAATTTTAAAGGGATTTTTTTTTCTTGTTATGAGATCCAAATTTATATTTTCAGTTAGGGTATCATACTCTGAAACACCTTATTTATATTATGAAGAAGGCTCTCTAATTCTTTTTCTCTTGTAAATTATGCAGGACTATAGATGCGCTAACAAAATGCTTTAAAAATTCATAACTGGGATAAAAAATTTAAAAAAGGAAATAAAAACACTATATAAAATTAAAAATATCAGAACCTCACTGAGATAAAATATTTTAAACTTGCTATTCTGAATTAGAAACATTATACGTCAAAGTCTAAATCATTTACTAACAACATTGTTAAAACGTAAAGAACATGTATGTTATTATTATATATTTCATTTCTAATCCAGAATTATACGTAGGAAACAACTCGATAAATCAAGATTTATATGGACACGACTTGTACAGTCACAACATGGATGTAAATTGGTTAATGCCAATGTAGCTATAATTAGTACAACCTAATTATTTCCATGTTAGATTTATTAATACCGCTGACACACTGAACCATTGTAAGCACATCATTGATGTGCCAAACGCATTGTAAATCTGATTTTACTCTAAATTAGAAATTTGCTGTCATTTCCAGTTTGTTCGCAGAATCCGATCTAGTTATTATGATATTTAATTAATATGATGATAATTAGAAATGTTTATCATATTATAAGTATTATGGCATTGGCACGGCAACCCATTTATTCCAAGAGTACAATAGTAAAAAAAAAGGGACTTATTTCACCCAATTTTTGATATCTTTAATAAAAAATATACACAGTTACTAGTGAAAATTGATGAGTCTGCCAACCATAATTAGACGGAAAAAAAAAGAGGCTGTATCATAATATCACAAAAAAAAAAATTTTTTCATCCGGAACTCCATGTCTTTAACACTACCTACAACAATAAAAAACCCAATAACAAATCATATAAAAAGAGAAAATTTTCTAAAAAATAAATGAGCCCTAATAGAGCTATTTATGTTTAATTGTTGCCGAGATACACTATTTTAAAAAACGACCTTACATTAAAAAATGTGAGAAGTTAGTAATGGTATTTTAGGAAATCTAAAGACGCTCGCATGTCTATTAGCACTCAAATCTAGTTTAATATGCTATAAAGTGATTTGTGATATTTATTTTCGAAGAATTGTAGTTTTTGATGATATTAAACAAATTCACAAAATGATGTTCGGACAAATAATTTAGTTGATGAAAAACTATACAGGAGGAACCAAAAGGCGTACAGGTTTCTGTTAGCTTTCATATTAAACTCAGTTTAATGTACTTTAAAGTAGTCTACAACTTTTATCTTTGTAGGAGTAGTATTTTCCATTATATTTGCCAGGATAAATTATTAAAATGTTGATTCCTTGTCATTAAAATGGCAACTAAGATAAATGTCAACTACTTTATAATACATCAAAATAGCTAGAGTGCTGGAAATATTTACACAACTTTAAATGATTATCTGAGGTTAAAAATATGGAACCCTGAATGAAAAATAATTTTTTTTTTTTACTTTTTGAAAATCCTTCCTTTTTTTATTCCTTCTGGCTACAGTTATAGCAGACTTTCCAAATTTTAATACTAATGTTACATAGTGTTTATTAAAGTAATAAATAATTGGATTGAAATAACTGTTTTTTTTTCCATCGAGCATTGTACTAATTAATCCTCTTAAAATATAATTCTTTCAAAGTTAATTTCTGCTTATGTTGAATTGATTGTTGGCCGTAGATGTTATATGAGAAGATGGCGCGGTCTGTGAAAACACATAGAAATAAAATTGAATTGTTAATGTCAACGTTTCGGCCAGAAGTTGAGGATATCATTAGGCCTAAGAACAACATAAGAAGGGAATGTTAAGGTCTAAGGGGAAGACTTTATTTGAGACGTAATAAGGAGCATTAAAGATTTTACGAAGGATTTTAGATTGTAATGATTAGATACGGGAGGAATTCGATGGTTTTTTAGAGCCCCAGAGAGCCCAATTCCGTATGCCGAAATTGGTCTGATTATCACAGTGTTTAATATTTTTTTGTAGTGAATGGGAAGTTTAGTTTGTCAAGTAATTGTTCTCTTAATTTTATTTTATTAATCTAAATTTTTATTATTAACTATTGCTATGAAATCACTTTACATATTCTAGTACAGATATAATGGATATGAGAAATGTTCCCGAGAGTCAGTATACATAGGCAAACATCACTATGAAGTTGAAGATTCAATTTTTGTGATTAAAGAAAAAAAAATAAAAAGCCACATCAAAATAAAAGATCTTGAAAAAAAAGTTTTATTTTTTATTACTATGAAAATTCGAAAACTAATATCAACATTATCTTTCTATAAAAAATAGTTTGTCTCACATTGCTAGGTCAGTCGGACAAAAGTATTTTAATTCTGTTGGATATAATTGTTAATTACTCTTATTAAAGCATAATGGAATGGTAATATACCAATAGATTTTTTTTATGTAGAATAAAAATATATAGTAAATTATATTACTTACACAAGGATTCATTGATACATTTTTTTAAATTAATAAAATATTAAATTTATTTATTGATTTCATAGGACACTGAATTTTTTTTTTAAAGAAAAAACTAGTGGATTTGTTTAAAGTGAAAAAAAAGAAAAAGAAAAACAATTCATAAAATATCAAAATTATTTTACGCGGCCCATTTTGAATCATAAGTTAGTTAAAATTATTTCACTAGTCTACTCACATCACAAATGCTTTTACAAATTCAGACCTAATTTGCTTTACTATTAACATACAGATAAGTATAACTAATGGTTTCTCAATATTAACCATCTCATATCTACATTGTCATGTAAATTATGAGAATATGGAGCGTATGCTTCATAATCGATGGGGGATATCGTTAACTCCCACTACGTTTCCTCATCGCAATGTGAAGGCTAAGCCAACATAGACACCGAGGTTCTAATTAGACCGGGGCCCACTCCAGAGCTCCGATATTGGCTTCAGTGTCAGGCACCCCCGATCAAATATCTCATCGTCTACCTGCCTCTAGGATGTCAGTCAATTTACTTCTGTTAACAGAGGATAGTCTATTACTGCCGTATTAAGGGAACAGTTGTCACGCGAAGAGGACAGATATATTGCCCAATTACTTTTATATTTTATAACGAAAGTTATAAGATGAAATATTTCATTTCTTACGTTTACAAGTAATCGCAACTTACAACAACTGCATTTCATGGAGAATATACAAGGCAATAGTGAGATGATGACAATTGACATAAGGGTTTGTTTTACTACTTAGGATATGAACATTAAAAGTCCTGGAATATTGGTGCAAAATAGTGAAATAATATTATCAGTTTTTTGTTTGCATTAAGAAAAGCTTAATTGGATAATTAAAATATAAACTTCAAGAACATACTATGAGGACGCATCAGATACTCTTTTCTACTTAAGAATTAGGAAATTCTTTAGTATCCACTATACTCCCCAGACCTAGCACCCTCCGATTATCACTTGTTTCTGTCATCAGAAAATGTTTTTAAGGGAGAAAATTTTAAAATAAAGAAGATACCAGACTGCATTACTAAACTTTTTCACCTCTAGGGATGTCATTTTATAATAATAGAATATACCAATAGCCACAGCACTGAAAATAAATCATTAATAATTATAGTATTTTATATTTATATTATGTTATAGTATTATTTATTTTTTAATAAAGTTTATTCAAGGAATGAAGGAACTATTGTTTTGTTTTAGCATAAAAACAGGAAGAACTTTCACATAGAGCTATTATGTGTTGTTTAAAACTATTTTATATGTTAAGATAGTTTGTTGATATTGAATTATATGTTATTGCAGTTTTAAAGATAAGCTAATATAATATCGAAACGACCAATATACTAAATAATATCAGAAGTAAAAAAAGGATTTAAATTTAACCTTTGAAAGATTATAATCGAATAACATTATAACACTTTACAAAATATTTAATAGGAATTTATTTATGTAATTACTTAGCTCTTAAAACATTATACGCGTTATACATTATTTGAGTATACAGCTTAAATTAAATACCCATGACAAAATGGCCCACTTAAAGTACAAAACGTTTTCATAATTCCATAAAACACAATGTAAAACCCTATTTTTGTAATAATTACTATCAACTTTGAAACAAAATGGAGTAATATCAATGTATAGATAAGTTGGATATTAAACACAAATTGCCAGCTTTCAACAATGCACTATGTCCATTATCTGCCAAAAATTAAATCATTCCACAAAATCATCCAGGACTGCTTTAAAAATTCCGTAAATTCCTACCTCCAACATACTTCCTCATTATTCGTTCCTTTCTCACTGAAAGATTAACCAAAGTAAACCACAATGGTTACCATTCATCCATCTTCTCTCAGTCCACTGGTGTTCCTCAAGATAGTATTCTTGGTCCCATCCTCTACACAGTCTATACCGATGATATCTCAGCCAATTCTAACACAATCCTTACCACGTATGCCGAAGACACGTGTGCTAGCAGTTTATAGTAATCCTTTAATTGTAAATTTTAATCTCAAACTCTCCAACCCCATATCACATTCCTTAAAGAATAGTGTCAAAATTGGAGGATTAAAATAAATCCCAACAAATGGCACTAAGAAAAATGATATGAATCTGTATCATTAGGAAATGGGTTTTATCATTATAATCTAATATCTAATTTACTAGATGTATTTTTATGTACATACAGTTTGTCAAATATCAATAAATAAATATTTAAAAAAACGACCTTAATAGTTATTATAACTTTCATTAGGTTATACTCTATTTGAATTACTATATGTTCTTAATCGCATCTTAAATACCCAAATAAATTCTTAACCAAAAAAGAATAATTACACCGAAATCTAATATGAAAATTTCAACATTTGGTTAAAATCAATGTAACAATAAAAATAAATATCGGAAATATATACCTGAACTCTTTTTCTTACATAAAGATTTCGAAGACAGATCAAGCACTAACCTGTAAAAATAAAAACTACAATTAGTAAATGTAATATATGAGGTAGTAATATTATTATCAATAAATAATAATATTAATAATAGAACATTTGGCAATCGTTTTTAAAGTTTAAAATTTAGGGGTGAGAGTGGAATTGTTTGTACTGTTGTAATAAGGGGCCATTAAAACTGTCTCATGATTGCAACGGCGTAGATTCAATTCTGGCTTGAAGGATGAAACTTGATCTTCTTACATCAATAAAAATGGATTGGTTACCTAACCTAGTAGTTAGGTAGGTAGCCCTATCCTCTCCCCTCCCCCTTCCTTCCCGTATGTTCGAAATGACCAAATAAAGGGTATAAAACAAAAAAAAATCCAAAGCAGTGGCTTCCCACCAAACCAACTATCGTAGTCATCTGTGAAGGATTGTTGTAATATAAGTGGAATGTTATAATTTTACTTGATAGAAAATGAAAATGTAGTAACCATGCGATTTTTGTATATTTCATCACCAAAATTAGGCTGGTTCGGTTTTTTTTTAAAACTTAACTAATGTTAGGATTAGCTTTGTTGACATTTTAATAGCCGTTTAAACGAGTATCAAGAATTTTCCGGGGAAAGCTCAAATGTTCGAAAAATTAAATAAAAACAGGTTTCGATGGGAATATACCTAATAAACTTTGAAAATAGTCAAATGCCACATACAATTTCTAACATTGGTCCAATAATGATGATTTTTATTTTAACTTATTTTTCACTCAAATAACTCTAAAACGATTGAATCCGATGAAAAATCGTAACCTAGAATAGTTGCGGGATAAAAATGGAATTGAACGAAGTGTTAAAAAATGATTACTGGAAAGAGAAGATAAGTTGGACTAAGTGCATAAACGAGGATTTTCTTCATATTTCTTTTGCAGGAATACTCTATATATGATGATCTTATGAAAATTTTAAACATTTTATTTACTTCAAATTACCATACATGGTAGTTTAAAAAAAAAAAAAAAAATGGCTTATTATATTCCTCTTCATGTTACGTTTTCGCATGCAACTGTTGACATCATTGAAGCTTATTTGATTGATAATAAAATTTGCTAATATGCAAACAAAAACAAAATAAATCATAATCAGATCAAAATTACTAAAAATATAACAAACTATTTTTATATTGCATGATGCATCCAAAGCGATTAGGAAACTCGTATTATGGTACTTGACAGATATTTACAACTAATATATTCCAGAAACACTAAAAATTCTAGTTAAAATTAAGAATTATTGTTTAAAAAAGATATTTTAAATTCTACAAAATAATTAGGGAATGAACTAAGTAGAATGACCACGACAGCCTCAAAATTCCAGTGTCGTATTTGGGCCCAGGATGTGTGGCTCTTGTGGGCTTAGCTATCTCCTGGACAGATCTGACACAGACAGATGTCCCACCTCTTTCTGCCCCGTCAGTTGAGTGAGGATTAAAACTGAACTAGAGGAAACCACGGCTTCAAGTATATAAATCATAACACGCAGGGGCACAGTAAATAAATAATTTTAAAGAATTTCAAATACTAACTATACTAATTCATTATATCATTATGAATCATTAATAATTAAAAATATGAGGGATTCAGAGTCAGGGTTCAGTACAGTTTAAGAAACTACTGTTATTATTTTTTTAGGAAAAACGGTTATAAAACAAAAAATTATTTTTTTCAAAATAACGCTCAACCCCTAGATTTTTTATTAAATAAAGTTATTCACTTACTTGGTAACACTCATTGGCTCCCAAATTCACATTTCCTTTTTCCTAAGTTACGGTCAGCTGTACAATTTATTTCAGCTGATCGACTATATCAGCTGGCTCAATAAAAGTCAGTTTGAGTAGCAACCGAGTTGGTCATTTCTCTCTCTCTTTTCTTTTCTTAAGGCTTTGTTTTACCAAACGTCACTGAAGGTGGGAATCATAATAATGGCTCTACTGGAACCAGAACTCACAGGGTTGACTTACAGAATGAATAATTATCTGTCACAGTCGGATACGAAGCTCCTTGGAGTTAGCAGCAAAGTACCATACGGTCAGAGCTACCCTACTTCCCGTATTATTATAATTATATATCATATTATCGTGTGAGTAAATAGGAAAAATGTGATGTCATAAAACAAAATCATTGGGAAAAGCATCAAACATGTAAATATTATACATCTATTTTCTACCTGGTCATTTCTAACATCTATAGGGAAGTAACTTATTTTAATCAGAGCTATAATATAAGGATGCGATTCGCTCACTAGTACTAGGTAACTACATTAAAAATAAATTAAACGAAAGATTTTTTTTCTGAACTACGGTACCTTCTGATATCAAAACCGAGGATAAACGCTATTTGTTACTGTCTTTCCACGTGTTTGAAACGCCATAACTTTCCAATTGACATATATATGTTTAATATTCATACTATTTATTGGAATTTTATCATATATTTGATGAAAAAAAATGAGTTATGTGGGGTTAAGGGAGAAAATTTATAACGAAAATGCTTTAAAAAAATTAAAATATATATAGAAACAAGAACAAAAACATATATAAAAAAATCATGTAATACTAACTTGTAATTTAAATTTATTATACTATAACTATAATACACACACATGTAAATAAGTTTCAAAAACCAATTGTAATGTAGGTATGAGGGAACCCGTTAAGCAGCACAGCCTTTTTAATAAAGTATTTCTCTTTTATTCCTCTACTAATTGCAGAAAACCAACAATTAGAATATAAAGCGCCTTAAAAGTACATAAAAAGTTTTATTTATCTATTTCCTTGGACAATGAAATAAGTTTTGGTTCAATTAATATTCTAACAGTTTATAAACTGTTCTGTGAAAATTTAACTTGTCCTTTTAAGTTAAAAGAATGCATTTCGTTATTAGAGAACAAAATATATTTTCTCCTTAGAGAGCTCTAACTGCCCTAGTAACATTTCTTAGGATATTCTTAGGGAATATTTTCATATTTTCTCACCTTCTAAGTTAATTGAAAGCTGATTTTCTTAATGAAGAATACTAGGTTTATGATGGGCCTAATTTAATTGACAAGAGGGAAGCTTATTATAATGGAATACGTAATATGATACATTAAGAATTTATTCTGTTTCACTATTATAAATTGTGTATGTAACTACCAATCAGGCAAATTTAACCATAGTTTAGATAAGTGTACCGGAAAATGAAATAAAAACAGTAACGTACCAAACAATAATAATAGTGCCTTTGGAAAAGATATATCATTTAATTTTATTTCATATATAGTGAATTGAGCCCTAATGCGTTCATGGTAAAATTGGTTTTATGAAATTTAGGTGAATATCAAGCTTAATCAATCAATGGTTTAGCTTCCCGAAGGCTACCGTCAGGGACTTGTGGGCAGACCAATAGCAAAAAGTATTTTATTTTTATAAATCACTCTCTACTTGTGAAGCTCGTGCTAATCTTAGGCTAAAAAAAATCTACTCCAAAAAAAAAAAATTATAAATTAAATAAGCATCAATTTTGTAACCATGAAATCGAAGTTTCTTTAGAAATTATGTTAATTTGGCCGTTGATTTCCCAAAAAGTGTAGAATAGACCGATCCTGAGATTATATCGTGGTGATTTAACATTCTGAATTAAACTAAGGTAATAATGAATTGGAGCTAGATGTATGTATGATAAATGTAAAAAATTATTTTTGGAATGCTAATTCACCAATAACATAATTCTTGTTTGATTTGTTTTGTTTTTTTATTGTATACTTTTGTTGTTCTGAAGGAACCTCGTCGCAGAATAAAATTTATTTTCTACCAATTTTGGAAACGGAGAGTACAGTTGGAAAATTACTGTGCTACTAACACCAAGGAGGCGAGTTCAATTCTGGTCTTTAAAATAATTATTTGTTTTGTTAGTGTAGTCTTGAGTCAACCCTATGGATTTGGGAGCCCTCCAGAGTCCACCCAGTCTCATTAAATGGGTACCCTTAATTAGGAAAAAATCTAACGGTTGAACGTGATCTTGAATAAATCACCTCCTTGTACAACTGTTATTCAAGAAACAGTAGTTCCTTATAACATGCTGAATCACTGACCTTCCATGTAATGTGTACGAATTTTCAATCTCATTTTGTATCAATCTATTAATGTATTTGATCTGAATATAAAAAGATCAGAAAATCCAAATTGTTATTACAATTTTAACAGCTTCTTTTCCCAATTATACATTAAGATTAATTTATATTGTGATTAATATGACAGTAAATATGTTTGAAAATTACCATTATTATTTTGTTATTTTAATTAGGACCGAAACATAACGAAAATTTAATAAATACCAAAATAACGATTTTTAATTATGTTTTTAATAATATACCCATACCGTTGTAAATTGCAAAAAATAAAAAAAATATATACCTTTATTAAAGAAAAACTGATATTATATTAATGTTTTTTTCTGTAATATTTTTTTATTATTATTGTAAAATTGTAAACATTATAACAATAAACAAACCTTAATACATGTATTTGAGAGATTAGCAGGTAGTTATGATATGATAGCTGCCATCTTAAACTGCCTGATCCGACAATAACTGTAAATCAAGGGGTCGTGATCCTTGCAAGAACAATACCCTGTCAGAGGCAGCCAGCGGGGACATGTGTCACCCTGTTGAGGATAAGCCCAGCCAGTCACGATTTGTTCTCAGTGATAAGCCTATCAGGTGTTGGGGTAATTAGAGCAATGCCATAGCAACAATGCAGGGTTCCATCCTCTGTTTACTAGAGTCCTTTACAATTCATAAATCAATTTGCTAATCAGTTCAGAACACTATCAGAAATATAAGATTTACACAACACCCTAAATAGCAATATATATGTAACGTTTTCACGCTAGAATACTCCTGCTTTTATTGTATTACATGTTTTTATGAAAACTTTATTTTAGATATTTTTTCATCAACGTTTCGAGAATATTCCCCTATCTTCAGTTTCAACTATTAAAGTTAATACTATCCTGAAATAAAATGAACATCTTTGTTTGAAACGTCAATATTTCTTTTTAAATACAAATTCGTTTTACTTACCAGTAATCACATAGTTATTTTGATATATATCCAAAAGTCTTTAATTAAATAATTTATAAATTATACAGCTTGAAAATGGTATACTTTAATCGTCACACTGAACTGACTAGATTTTAATCTGTAACTTTTTTTTTTAAATTTACAGCTGTATAAAAAAATATGTAATAAATAAGTGAGATGTTTCAAAATGCATGATTATCTTGGGAAGGAACCACCCAACGGTTGAATCATTACTAAAAATTAAAAGATCCCGTTCCCAATTCCTTTTCAGACGCCTCAAAGAAGTATCAAGGATTGTCAAGGATGAAAGATTAAGAACTCATTGGTTTGCTTGAGTAAGAGTTTTGGAATGAAAGGAGGTATATCTATTCCGGAGCAAATCTGAAACGAACGGTATGTAGAGGTCTTTATGGATGACGTAATAAGGAGCATGAAGGAATTTACAGAGGATTGGATAAGGTAGGAATTTTACGGTTTGGTGGAACTCAAAGGCTCAATTCCGTAAATACTAATTGGTCTGACTATCATGGTATATAAGTTTTTTGTAGTAAATAGGAAGTTTAGAGCGTTTGTCAAGTAGGTGTTGTAGTTGTTGTTGTTGTTGTCTGGGGCTTTAAGGCGTGAAACCCTGAGGTCATCAACGCCCATGTTTCGTGCTTTATAATTCTGTTTCATTTATATTTATAATTCTATTTCACTTTATTTTTCTCTTTAAATAATTTCGAAAAAAAGTTAAATAATTACTCCTTTTGGTATTTTTTATTACGTATAACAGATTTTCTGGTTTAAATCTTATTCAAAACGCCATTCTTTTTTAAGAAAACTAAGACCATTTCCACGTTCTTCTGGTCATCATTCAGAGAATCCGATACACTCGGATTCCAATACACTTGGTCCTACTCCCAATCTACTCAAGTTCGCAGAATAAAAATGACATTTCTCAAATATGTGACTGATCGTAAGTACACTGTTGCAGTATTGACATTTTGGCGGTGGCTGCTTACTGAT
>NW_027115668.1:107190-116311 GCF_000696795.3 Halyomorpha halys | reverse complement strand
AAAAAAAAAAAAAAAAAAAAAAAAAAAACAGGAAATTTTCATTTTTGACGTACGAAAACTTTATTCCAGGTAAATATTTTTTTATTCACAATATAAATTATTAATTCTTATTATGTAAGTAATTTTAGATTTTCATTCACCCATTTTATGCTAGAAAGAGAAGTAACAATCATTTTCTATGTGCACATCCTTCAGCGAACATTTCCTTATTTTTATGATTTATCACTTAAACAACCATAATTAGCTGAAGTCTTAGTAATATTTTTTTAAATCTACTGTTATATTGCCCACGACAACTAAAATAAATGTTAAATTTATTTCGGTATAATTTAATGTTTGCCCATTATAGAACACCACAAAAGAACGAGGTGGTTATCCCCTTCTACTAGTACAATGCTGTCGCTGCCTCTGCGTGTGTAGAAAATTTATAATATTTACCGTCATGATAGCATTTATTGTCCTGGCACTATTTCTGGCATGAAGGTCGACAGTACATGTTGTGGCAGTGAAGGTAATACAATGGTAAGGTCCGTTTATAGGTTACCACTTTACAGTCACGACAGCAACTTTTGCAGGAACCGTCATGATGTTGACAGCTATACTCAAGACAACATTTAGTATGGAGTGCTTAGGAAGATTTAAAATTAACTTATTGCTAAAAGTGTAAATTCGAAAATAATTATTTAATCAAAGATTCGTGTAAAATAATAAAATTTATTACTTAGAAAATAAAAGGGCGGTCAGGGCTGCGGTCAATATTAAAAAAAATGTTATTTAATAATTTATTTTTTATAAGTATTGTTTGAAATAAGTTTTGTATAAGTCTATTGCTGACCAAGGGCTCCGAAACCGAGGCAAGGCTGTTTCAAATATAAAACTAAAGTACAACTATAACTATAAAATACAAATATAAAAGTTGTAAGTGGTGCCCGGGGGGCGGGCCCTACATCCTCTAATATTTGATGAAGGGTCACTGTACAATATCTCGTGGTCATTTACCAAAAAAAACACAATATTAAAATATGGTTTAATATATATAGTACAGTTAATAATGAGATCTAATTTTAAGAAGTAATAAGATTTAAATAATAGCAAACTTCTAACAGGTAGATTAATACAATTTTTTTTTATTACTGTCTGCTAAAAACCGATAATGAGCAATTATTTATCTATATTGAAAGAAGCAGATAAGTTAATCTTGTAACCAAAATTTGAAATATAGTCCAAAATACAGATATGGACCATACAGAGTCAGTAAGATGTATGTAATTCTTAAGCCGAGGCAATATTCTCCATAAAAAAAAAATCAACTTTCATGCAAGTCCAAAAATTTAAAGAACAAAAAACATTTTGAATAGTGTAGTTTAAAGTTCTTTCGATCAGGATCAACAGCAAAAAGTAGTTTTTTCCTCATCAATATGTCAAAATCATTTTTCGATCTTTACTAGCAATGATAAGTGAAAATATAACAATAATTTTTTTATTAACAATTAAAAACTTGGAGAAATTAACTTTCTTCCAGAATTTTTAATTTTTTTTATTTATAATTTTGACAAGTACTTATTTTAAAGCAATCTGGAATAAATAATCTATATTTCACAACTGAGACCAATAGGTTACAACAAATTTTTGAAATTTTGAACCAGCAGAGATAAGCGAAAATAATTTAAATTAAATCTGACACTTATTTTTTGTATTACCAATTAAAAACTCGGAGCACACAACAATTTTAATGGAAATGAATGACTTTTTATTATTTCTAAAAATCATTCTGAAAGAATGTTTAGTCCGATAATTATGCTGATAATGACTCAAATATGAATCCAGTGAGACAGACATACGCTAAAGTGGGCCAGAAAGAGAGTTGGGTCAGCAGGTCATAGACTGATTAGACGAGTCTCCGAAGAATCTCTTTTTACTCAGTGAGTGATCATTAATTCAGAAAAAATGAGCAGGAGCTCAATGAACTGAATAATTGCCTCGAGAAAATAGCGATCTTAATGGGTCGCGAACCCGCCCCACTCTCCTCCAACATTCCTTTTTTACTGATTGGTGAGTCATGAAAAAGAGTTAGATCATCTTAATAAAATACGACCCAATTCCCCTATCATGAATCTTTTTCATTGAGAAATAA
Organism: Halyomorpha halys; assembly: GCF_000696795.3. Classification (NCBI taxonomy): domain Eukaryota; kingdom Metazoa; phylum Arthropoda; class Insecta; order Hemiptera; family Pentatomidae; genus Halyomorpha; species Halyomorpha halys. The sequence continues at coordinate 114,177 of NW_027115668.1, read as the reverse complement.
ATCACGGAAAAGTTTTACTGTAGAATGTAGTTAATTAGTGAGTTTTTCTGATCTCATTTCTGAAATAACAGTTTTACATCTTTCTACTGATAGGAGAATCTCTCTAGGTCACGAAAAGCTATAATTTTAATGTATTATTGATATGTAGTTTGATTTCTTGTTTGAAACTGATTTGTTTATCAATTATAATAAATAAATATTCACATAGTCTCAACATGTTTATTTTCTGATTACTCCTACGTTTCGGCCATTCCGACCATTCCCAAAGGCAACTTATTTATAATATTACAGATAAAAATGTCATTAAAATGTTACAGGCTCTTCTGCCTTTGTCAGAATATATCAATTAACCTATTTTTATTAATTATTTTACTTATTCCGATTTTATTCAATTTACACTATCTACTACAACCTTATAAATCACTTCACCAACAGTAAAATAGTGGATAAAAATAGCCTGACGAGCTCGCAGACAAAGCTGCCAGAGAGGCTCTCACGCTCCCTGGCCGAGGCACCGCCGTTCTTACCACATCAGAACTCAGTACACCCCTTAAATTACAAATATTAGAAAAATGGCAGGCCAAGTGAGATGAAAGCTCTCCGAGTAAATTAAAAGAAATAAAACCATGGTCGACATCCTACCGCGATAGCCGCATGGAGGAGGTTGCTCTGGCCCGCTTGAGGATTGGTCATACTCTCCTCACGCACTCTCACCTGATCAGAAAACTGCCACCTCCAACGTGCAAATATTGTCAGTCCATTCTTACAATTAGACATATTTTTTAAGAGTGTACTCACTATTTGCCAACAATAAACAGGATAGGACTGACCCCAAATTTATCCGAAACTCTCGCAGATGAGGAAGCTAAAATTACAGGAGTGTTAGAATTTTTAAAAGCACATCGCCTTCTTTATAAATTATGACTCCTCTTCGATTTTTATTATTTTTTTATTATTTTTATTTTTTTAATGATTTTTTTTTTAATTTATTTTTTAATTTTTTATTTTTTACTTTTATCATGTCATAGGCGTTGATGACCAGAGGGATTTACGCCTTTAAGCAACAATCAACAACAACAAAATAGGCTGACAGGCTAAGAGTTATTTTGACAAAGGTAGATTAGCCTGCAACTTTTTAATGACATTTTTAACAGTAACATTATAAATAAGACATTGCTGAGAATGGCAGGACATATAGAAGTTCTAACAAACTATACATATTGAAACAATATGGATATTGTTTTATTTTAACTTATTAATTTATTATATCTATTTAAAAAAATGAATAAAAACAACTTTTCGCTAATTCCTGCTAAAGGCATATTTACTTCATTATTCCCTTATTCCTTCTATTTTACTAATATATATAATATTTTAACAATATCCTATCCACCCAACATATACACGAATATACAAATTTTTAAGTTAATATTGATACGAAAATAATGTTGATCTGACAGCATACTAAGGTTCCCGTTAGTGTTAATTAAAAGAGAAATATCAGATAAAAGTGCTAGGACCATAATCTCAAAATGAACTATTGTATATTTATACTAGTGTAGTTGAATATCCTTCGTTAAGAAATAACATCAATACATTTGTGGGGACTCCAGTCTTGGTTGTAGTATCAAGCAGCTCTATTCTTTTTTTTATTATTTCAATAATCTTTGCAGTAATATTATGATTTATTTTAAAGAATAATTTTGTTTTATTTTCTAAGCCCCATGGGTGCGTGGGGTTGGTGCCATAAAAACGGGTGGTCACTTTTTCTGCATGAAATTCTGGTAATGCATTTAAAGAGGGGGCTGAGGAAATGTGATCATTTGGAAGTCCATTTTACTTTATTTTTTTAAATCTTTCGATAATAATTTATTTTAAAGAATAAGGAAATAATTCTAACCTAATAATTTTATAATAATATTCAATCGGTTGTTAACATTAGACGTCGCTAGTATTTCTAACGATATAGTTTCAGTAAATTTTTATAATTATTTATTTTTATGTTTACCTACAATATTCTATACAATCATTCACAATACACACAATACATCGAAAATTAAAACCTCTAAAAAATAATACTGATTGGTTGTGTCGTAACATAAAATAAATATATCTTTATTTTACTAAAATCTAATTATTATATTTCTAATCTTACATGTTATTTTATTCTAGTTTTATACTCTGAAAGTAGTTCTGAATTTGATATCAGTAGAAATGTGAGAGAAAACTCACGTGCGACCAATGCTGTCGTAACTGGCCTTGCTACTGGTTCCGAAATCAATAAATTATAGTTTTGAAAATTTCAGAGGTCTCAAAATTTAGACAAATTCTTTTTAAATTTAATTGACCCAATAAAAATTCAGAAACTTTTATTATTAATTTTTATTAAAACCTTAATAAAATATAATTAACTTTTAACAGTGCATTTTTTCTAATTTTAATGTTGTTCCTTATTTTTGAATTGAATATTTCATTTATTAATTTAATATGGCCGGAAGAAATTAAAATAATCACATTTTCCCGTGTACCATTCACACAAAGTCTTTCTGTAGGAGCCCTACGTAGAGGGTAAGCGCACGTAAGTTTTAAATCATGCACCCAAGTAGGAACCTTCCTTCCACTTGTCACGAACAACACTAGGCCGCTATTTTACCCTCACAGTGGGTCGAGGACACAACTTCTAGAGCTAGGGTAGACCAAATAGGAATAATTAAAACACAACACTCTCGTGTATCCTAGTCGGCACGTAAAGTTACCTAAAAATAAATCAAATTAAAATATTATAATTATCATAACGAAAGGAAAAGAATATTATGTAATTCTATTATATGTTACATAGACATATGTTACATACACTAGAACCCCTTTTATCCAGGATCCAGGACAGATACAGTAAAACAGAGTCATAATAAAACGTTTGTCATAACATCTAAGTGAAAAAAAGTATTTAAAAATATTGCAGTTTTCAATTGGATACATCTTACCCTTATTGCTAAGATTAAATGACATGATAAACATTTTTTTGTAATTTTACACAGTTCAACTGTGACAGCAACGTAATCCTTGGATTAGGATGGACAAAAATGATTTTATTGGACTCAAAAGTCTCTAAAACGTAAACACATAAAAATTGGTTGATTTATTACCTTTAAAGGTAATATAAATGCATAGTTTACAAAAATATGTATACTTTTAGATATATGCCCAAATGAATATGCAATATTTAAACTTAAATTGCTGTCAGTTTAAGACGTTATTAAAATCTACAAAAAAAAAATCACTAAGGAATCTACTTCAGGTAACTGAATCATTATGTTAATGATTGATGTAAATAATTAATTAATTAGTCAATTTCTTAAGCTTTAACGCACATACATATATTTTTCTTTCATTCACTCATTCATACAGGTTTCATTATTGCTTAAAAGAGAACTGAAAGCCATTATTCTTTTTATATATGAAGTTACAGCAACAGGTATCTCTTAAACGTGATATGTTGGACAAGAAAATTGGGTAGTAACTATAACTAAAAAAAATTAAACTGTACATGTCGTTTTAAATTCCATTTCCATCCCTTTCCAAATAATTTAATGTAGTTGTCTGCAGGTTTGGTCTTCAAGATTAATAAAATATTTCGATAAAATTTTAACTTTTAAATCCATTGTTTGAAAGAAAATTTTCCAACTTCATGATTTTTCAAAAGGTTTTTCTTATGTGAAAACTACTAAATTAATTTTAGTTATTAAACATGATTTCATGATGATATATTTTATTTAAATTAGTTATGTGACTGTATATCTTTTCAAATACTAGTGAGTATATTAATGTTTATTAATTTTTTCAATGCAAACATTTTCTTTTTTCTAAACCTAATACATAATGAAAAAATAAAATATTTAAGGTTTAGATGGACGAGGAATACCAAAATTTTTTTTCTGCATTTCAGAAAACTCAAACTTAAAATTGTGTTTTTGTTTTTTTAATGGCCCATATATTGAAAATTATTTTCAATAATTCGACAAAAAAATTATTTTCGATTTCAATACTTATTTTTATTTTATTCTAACAATCGAAAATATGACAATAGTAATAAAAAAAATCTTAATTAGTTTTAAATGGCATTAATAATTATTTCTTAATATAAAAATTGAATCTAATTTAGAAAATTTAGATTCTTAATTGTAAATTTTGCTAGGCGGTATACCGAATAAGATTCTTCTGCCTCCGTGCCATCAGACTGAAGAGCCTCGTATCCATTTATAGTTTGAGCCAGTACTCTAAGACAGTAGTTTTCACGCTGAGAAACGAAAGAGGAAAAGTTTCTGATGGAAAACTTCCCCTAGATGGAGTTACAGGTTTCAGGTACTTTGCTGACCCCCGACAAAGTGCAGGCTGCTTGTTCGAATTCAGGCTTGTTAGCTTCTATGATGCACTTACGGTTCTTCCTATCTGAGCAAGATATCTTTTATGCTTTAAACCAGATTTTTTTTTTCATTTATACCTTAATTATATTTGAGATGGGTCTGAAAATATTATAATCTGAATAAAATACTCGTACAATAGATAGAATACACGGAAAAGGAAAAATAATATACCCGATTATCGGATCAATATTATGTTTATTAATTAATAATTTTTTTTTTTGGATTCGATTTCTAAGATCCATAAGATTTTTCCTGAAAATTAGACAATTTAACTAAGAAACTTCGTGGAGAAAACATAACAGAAAGGCGTACAGTTAATTTCATAGCATATTATTTATATTTAAATGGTTAACTTTACGGCATTGCTTACATGTGTATGTGTATGTGTATTGTCCACATTTATATGTGTGTGCGAAATCTTTAGTATGGAGAAGTACAAGGATCATCAAACATTTCGAATCCAAATTTTCAACAGAAATAGTTTTTAAGGTCCAAATATTTCCCTGACCCTTGGAAAATGACTATAATAAAAATGTTTCCCAAACCCTCCAAGCCACTTGAATATCCATCTTCCTACCGTCCTTTTTCGCTCCTGCCCATTATGGGAAAAATCCTAGAAAAATTCTTATTAAAACGCCTCTATCCAATCCTTGACTCATATCATGTTATTCCTGACCACCACTTTGGATTTAGAACATCTCATTCTACCATACAACAGAGTCATCGAGTGGTTGATGTCATATCTTCCACATTGGAGCGCGGTATGTACTGCACGGGAGTCTTCCTCGGTGTTGAACAAGCTTTTGATCTAGTCATCGAGCATCCAGGTCTGCTCTATAAACTTCGTCAATTCCTACCCCCAACATATTTCCTTATAATCCGCTCCTACCTCACTGATAGAACCTTTAAAGTAAATCATAACCTAGCCTACTCATCTCTCTTTTCTCAGTCTCTTTTCTTTCTCGGGGTGCCAAAATCCTACGTAAAATCCTTGATGCTCCTTATTACGTCACAAATAAACTCATTCATAAAGACCTTAACATCCCATTCGTTGCAGATTTGACCCAAAACAGATATGCGTCTTTTTATTCCAAACTCCTTAACCATCCTAACCCATTAATTCTTAATCTTTCATCCTTGACAATCCCTGATAATCCTCCGAGGCGTCTGAAAAGAAGATAGCCACGGGACCTTCTAATTTAAATTAATGTTTGAAGGACCACCAATGGGCGGTTCCTTCCCAAGATTTTCAAGTGTACATACTACATATTTACCTATTGCATTATTTTGTACAGTTGTAAATTACAATAAATAAATAATTAAAAAAAAAGAAAAAAAAAAGGTCCAAATAATTAAAACCCGCAAAATAGCATGAGTAGTGTATGGTATTCGAAAAGCATAAAAGCGAAAGGATTTGTTTGGAACTTAAATTAGGCATTTGAGGTTCTTCATTTTATTTTTATTTTTTATGGGAAAATATAAAAACCTTTTTATTAAAATAAACTACCCGAAATTGCCAGACATGCCGAAATATCAAGCAGGTAAGGAGAAGTATTGTCATTCTAAGCTAAATCAGAAATAGCTCACTTGAAATGTGCAAGAATTAAATTAAAAATCGAGTACCACATTTTTATGTAGTTAATTATTGGATGAGTCCAAACAAATCCTTTTGTTATTTATTTTTGGCTTGAATTTGATAATTAGAAAAAAGTGAAATATTTCCCCACTATGAACAGATGTATAATATACCGTTGGAAAACTAAAGATTTTTTCATTTTATTTTACTCTGTCGAGAATAGCACCAAATTTAGCCCAAACATTTTTAACAGCCGAAATCAACGATGAAATATTCTAACTCAGTTGGAAAAACATTGGACACATGTAACGGCCCAATTTTTTTTTTCGGTAAAAGCCCCCATGTTGCCGTCACATAACACGCTTAAAGGTTGATCCTTCTTCCTCATCTTGACAGCTTCTGCGGATTCTCGTGTCGTATTTTTTAAAAATATTTTTTGTTATGACTACTTTTTTTTACTAAACCAACAGTAGGGCAACCATTAAGTTTTTAAAATTATCCTTCAGTATAATACAAGAAACAAATTAAAAATTAAATAAGCAAAATAAATTTCTATGCAATACGTTTTATAATTGTATTATGATTTTTTTTATTCATGCTAATGATGGTTAAATATATCGTCTTATTTTTAATATCATATTAATAAGCCAACCTAGAATCATAAAAAATAAAAATTTATTTTCATATTAAAAACTAAGCAACAGGTTTATCCTGCACATATATATTCAATTTACTGTTAAAGTTACGTAATTCTACTACTCTCATGTATTTACTGTTTTTGTTATTTACGATTCAGAACTAACATTTCAATAAAATGGTTTAGTATTAGATTTATTTTTTATTAATATAGTTGTTTGAGAGTGGTTTAGTTTCTTTTTAAAACAATCTTGATCCTTTTCTCTCAACTTTATTATTTTTTAACATCCGACGTTTCGACCTCTCAGGTCATTCTCAAGGATTCCTTATTCTGTCTTCACTCCTTTTTTT
>NW_027115668.1:70997-107140 GCF_000696795.3 Halyomorpha halys | reverse complement strand
TCAGGTCATTCTCAAGGATTCCTTATTCTGTCTTCACTCCTTTTTTTCCTTTAAAATTCATTAATGCTGGCTAATTGCCTTTGTCCCAATAATTTCTTCTATTAAATTATATCCTAAATTTAAAACTTTTATTTATCACTTTTATGTTCATTAATAAACCCCCAAACAGAACCTTTTTCATTTTTCAACCAGAGGTTCTGTTTGGGGGTTTATTAATGAACATAAAAGTGATAAATAAAAGTTTTAAATTTAGGATATAATTTAATAGAAGAAATTATTGGGACAAAGGCAATTAGCCAGCATTAATGAATTTTAAAGGAAAAAAAGGAGTGAAGACAGAATAAGGAATCCTTGAGAATGACCTGAGAGGTCGAAACGTCGGATGTTAAAAAATAATAAAGTTGAGAGAAAAGGATCAAGATTGTTTTAAAAAGAAAATGGTTTAGTATTTTCTTGAATGAAGTGGAGGATGACAAAATTAATAACATTTAAAAATTATTTAACAGATCTAAGAGACCCTAAAATTTACATATTAATGAAGATTTTGAATATCATCGCTTAACTTCTAATCATGAGTTCAAGAAAATCTTTACGTCATAAGTCAGTAAAAATTATAAATGAACCAATCCTAACGATGATATGGTATGATAGAACAACTAAAAAAAATAATAATAAAATAAATCTGTACCGCTACAAACCATGAAGGGTCAGGTAGCGGTAGCAATACTTTCTAAGGACTTTTACTAGACCAACGGTCGTGCAAGAAGGCAATTCGTCAAAATCACGCTCAATAACCAGATTTTAACCCAATTATAGGTACCCACTTCATGAGGCCGGGCGGACCCCGTAGGGCTCCCGAATCCGCAGGGCTGACTTACGGCTACAGTGAAAAAGAAAATAATATCTGCCTCTCATCAGAGCCTTGTTTCATAATAAATCAGAAACTAATACTGTTAATATTTTGATTTGTAGTTAGCACGGTTTTGGTACTTATTTAATGCTTTACAATTTTTTTACTTTTATACTGTTATAATTGCACTATAAATCGTACCTATTATGAAACCAAAATTATAAGTGCTTGTGCATTGTAGTTTATAAACTTGTATTCATAATTGGACTGTATCATGGAACCATTACATACAATTTCAACATAAGGTTGTTGCTCATTAAATTGAAAAAAATAATAAATCATATTTTCAGGTTTCAATTACTTCAAACAAATACAATCATTTTACTCGCTTTTCCTCCTAATGTTTGAACTCACCATGTTTGCCTTTATTGGAGCTAATAAGGAAAAAGCAAAATATATTTGTAAGGATACAAAGATCGATCTAATTTCCTAATTGCTTAAGATGTTTAAAGTTTAACGTCTAGAGGGCACTCAACAACAACAAATTAACAAATTTACCATTTTTTTTTTCTGCAGAAGTTGAACTAAACTCAAAATAAACAGCAATTTGTATTGCGAAACAAACTCCGGAAGGTTTTACCAAAGCATGTTTATACTTACTGTTCGTAGATGTTTGAGTTTCTCAGGCAGAAACAGTTCAACATCCCCTGGTTCGTTATTAAAAGCAGTTGTTTACAAAATAAAAACAGAGGCGTAGATACCAAAAGCTTGGGAGAACCTGTCGTTTAATATTTTAAAGAATAATATGTTATTTGAAAGAGTTTCTAAAGGAACATAGTTAATGATTATTATGTGAAAACTGAAAAAAATTGAATTTGACTGAAAACAATTTACAATTTTATTAAATAATTAACAATATATTATATAATTTTATTGAATGAGTTAAATTATCTTTGGGTGATGTTCTGTGGCTACCTCTTTATTAATTTTATACTGTTAATGTGAGATGAGCTGGTGCTTCGCTTAGAGTAATATAACTTAGAGTTAGCAATTTCTTCATGGATTCGAAACTTTTACGTTTTCTATTTCCTAGGAGGTCGTTTGCAGTTGCCGTTTGTTCAAGTTCGACGATGTTATTCAGGAGTGATTCATATCTAGTAGAAGTGTGGCCTCGTACGACTAAAATTATTATTGTGAATTATCTAATTTGATTTATTTTTTAATCAAAATCTTCATAATAATCTACAAAAAATTTAACGTAACAAGGCTTCGCAAACAGAGGCTCCTGTTTTTGTAATCAATGTTTATTGTGCGGTTACACTAATCCAGTTAATTCAAGGCAAATCAGCCATTCTCTGTAATAGTAGATGGCCTTAAATGGCTAATTTTATGTAATTTATTTGGTGACATATGGCGAATGTTATTATGTCATATGAAGAAACATTCCAGTACTCGAGTTCATCAAGACCAAGGGTGGCCAACTTTTCTGTATGTAACATCTACTTCTTATCTTAAAAGCGTATCTCGATCGACTTGCATAAGCTTAGTCTAAGGAATGTGAAGTGCATACTTTGTTTCAGTACAAGGTAAATTCCAGCGGAGATTGAACAACATTCACCATTGTAAAAAAGTATCAAGTTCCCGTTCTTCATTGAAGTGATAAGTTTTCAATATTTTTGGTTTACCACCCATGTTCATGGGTATACTAGGATTAAAACAAAATATAATAATTTAAAGAGTAAATATTGAATTAAATATTTTCCCATACAATTAAAAAAAACTCCTGAAATACAGTAATTATCTCCGTTACGTTGAGAGAAATAATAACAATACTGGATACTACTATATGTACATGACTACAATATATGTATATTAAAATCGAATATAGATATATTTAAATTTACAAGAGATCCGTAAATTCCTACTCCCTACATATAATCTCATTATCCATTCTTATCTCTCAGACAGCTTATTTCAAGTAAATCACAACAGCGCTTATTCATCCCTGTTTCCTCAGTCTGCTGGTGTACCTCAGGGTAGTATCCTTGGTCCTATCCATTATACTGTTCTTACAGCTGACATCCCAACCCATCCTAACACTATTCTCACCACGTATGCCGATGACACATGCCTATTGTCAGTGAATAATGATCCTTCCATTGTATCCCAATCCCTCCAATCCCACATCACCACCCTCGAAGAATGGTGCCAAAACTGGAGGATTAAAATAAATCCCACCAAATCACATTTACCCTTCGTCGTAAACCTTCCTTTTGCTCTACAGTATCTTTTAATAATACCCCACTCATTCCTGTTAAACAGATCCGTTACTTAGGACTAAATCTGGACAAACGACTGACATGGAATCCTCATACAAGACTGAAAAGACAGGAAACTGCTCGTCGATTCCGACTATTACAACATTTACTAGACAAACGGTCCAAACTTCCAATCCATTACAAAAGACTGATCTACATGACTATTTGGACGTACGGAGTTGAGCTATGGGGCTCCACTAAACCATCTAATTCCACTCGAATCCAATCCTTACAGTCCAAAATCCTTCGTCAAATCCTTAATGCTCCTTACTTTGTCACAAATCAAGTCATCCATCAGGACCTCAATGTTCCATATTTTGCCGATTTGGCCAGAACTAGATACTGTTCCTTCCATAATAAACTTCTCAACCACCCAAATCCACTTGTTTCTAACCTGGCTTCTCCTTCATTACCTAATAATCCTCCTAGGCGTCTGAAAAGAAGATGGCCTCGCCATGGAAATGTTATTGGAGTTCTATCAGTGGGTAGATTCTCCACATGCTTTTATCATGTCACTATGTCACCTACAGCAAATTTACTTGTTGTATATATGTGTATACAGTTGTAAATAACAATAAATAAATTATTAAAAAAAAAAAAAAAAAAAAAATTACAAGAACTATGTTAAATAGTTAAATAGTAAGTATTTATAATAGATATGACGGTTAAATAAAAATAATTTATCTGTGCAGACGTTTCGACCTAATTTCCAGGTCTTCATGAGGGAGTTATACGCAGATATACTGGCTAAACTTGAGTTTACTCAGCAGAAAAACACAAATAAATTATTTTTATTTATTTGTGTTCTTCTGTTTACTGCACCCCCGACCATCTTCTCCTCTTACAATATATTTATTACGGTTTACAATACTAACATATAATAAAATAGAATTATTGTCATTCCTAATATATTTGTAATATTGTCCCTTATTTGTTCTCTAAGTGTAATGACCGCAGTTTAGAGATCTGTTGCCGAGAATGCTCACTTGATAAATATGTAAATAGATAAGAAAAGCAATTTCATTTTAAAAAAAGAAATGGTATTTGAAAATTGATTAGGTTATTAGGTTAATTGAAAAGGTATTTAACAGAAGACAAACTGAAACTCAACGTGGTCACCGAGGATAAATAATGATTCATAATAATATTGGTAATATAAAAGCTACTGTGTGACACTAACAAATATTCAAGCTAACTGACTGTTTTCTATCAAGTCAAGTTGTAACTGTTGCTTCCGGCGACAAGTGTTACACATAAGTCAAAAATTATTGTTCTGGAAGGGCGGAGATCACAGTGTCAGGCTGTCAGAATTCTAGGAATTCCCTGAATGAATTATTGCTAATTATTTTTGTCTTCTACATTCGCTTCAAGGTCTATAGGACACGGCATTCCCCTCCATACAATGCAAGCGATCGACGATCGACCAAAATTGGCCTCGCGATCAACTTGTTGGCTACCCCTAATCTAGGCGATTCAAGCTATAATGACTCCTATCCAGTCCATCTTGCTTATTTGACGTCATACTAAGTCTACTATGTATGTAGCAAACACGTACATGGCATTCTTCAAGAAAATAGGACAATTGATCTTAAAATATTTTTAAAATATGACAAATCCCTCAAAATGCTAAGGATATAAGACGTCAAATAAGTGAAATGGAATAGATAATGGACGATTTGACCGAAGGTCGTCCAATATATAGAAATAAAAATAAATAAGAATTGTTCCAAGGTAAGAAAATTAATAGAAAATAATAGAGTAGAGGTTGAGATTATAGCATCCAATAACATCTTTAACTCTCAACGAAACTCACCCTACCCATCCCAGCCGATTTCAGTGTTCTAGCTTCACGGCTAGCAAGGCTTTCCGTATCCAGTGATCTACTCGATATTACATAATTATTATATAAAAATAATTATAAAACTATAATTATAAATAATCTTACTGAAAGGTCGTTGATTGACTGTAAGTAGCATATAAAAGGAAGAGGGTCCGGGAGCGATCAGAATAACTGAAATAGTAAAAAACCTATTTATTGTGAGCTAACGTTTTGCCTCATTTTGTAGAGTATAAAAATATAACAAAGTAACAGAATAGAAAATATGTAATAAAGTAAGGCATGATTTAAAATATTTGATAGTATTTATATAAAAATGAACAAATTAAGTTAAAGGAGAGAAGAGAGAGAGAAGATAAAATAGAATGTATAGTGAAAATTGAACAAGAATTACAAAAGGTATTAAACGATATAAAAACAGGAATAATAATAAAAATGGAAGTAGATAAAAGAGAAACATAAAAATACAGCAGAAAAAATAAGGGTAATAAGAATAAAATAAAGTTAAAGAAAAAAGAAAAATAAAGAACGAAATAGGACACCACCCGTTCTGAATAACGGAAAGCGAAAGAGATAGTGAGATAAAGATGGATGAAGGTATTAACAGGGTAAGGGAGTGGGGAAATTCCACTGTTATCAAATGACGTTACATTTCAAATATAAGAGATATAAAATAATATTAGGAAATGTAAGGTAATTATAAATATAAGTAGACATTAAATGATAAAATACAGAATAGGGGGAGAAATTATGAATAGATAAAGTATAAAAATGCAATGTTTTTACTGCTATAAGGCTAGGGATGTCACGTTTTACTGCTATAAAGCTAAGGATGTCACGATGTAATATGCAAAAATTTAACTGTCATAGTGTTCTTTTTTTTTGTTTTATACTATCAAGGATTGTTCTAGAAAATTCTTATATATCCACTTCTTAAAAGTAAGAGTTTCTTAATTGATTAAAATTCAACACCAACAATATATTGAATCTATTTTAAAATTTAAATATTCTCTGCTTGTTGTTAGAAATCAACATTCTCTATGAAAATATAAATTATCTATTTAAAAGGATTCCATAGTAATCTGTAAATAATATCATTCCGTAAGTTAATTTATTTACTTTTGATAGAAAAGTTTTCTATTTTATTTTGGAATAATATGGTTATTGTATTTAATTATTTTATGATTGCCTTACATTTACATAAAAGCGTATTTTCAGTGAACCCAAGTATGGGATGATTATTAAGTTCGACAAGTAAAATAAAGAAATATATTAATTTTTTAAAGATATTTGGGGTGTAAAATAATAATTAGAGTATTTTATGAATGAATATTATCCAAATGTGTAATAATATACGGGAATATAATTGAACCTAATAAAATAAATAATTATTATAAGAAAACTACATAAATTTAAACTAGATTAGAGACAATTTACAGTTTCTGTTAGCTAATTAACGCTATATTAACCGGAGGGAATTAAAGGGAGCTGAAGAAGCAATGACTGAACTCTCAGTTCTGTTCCGCCCTTAATTAAAATTAGCCAACAGGGACCGATCCCGCCCCTAATCAGATTCTTCTCATGAATAGAACTCTCTTATATTTTTTTTTCCTTCTTTTTCAGGTCTCTAATTCTTTTTCCTTTTTCTTTTCCCTTTCCTTATGGTTAATAATTTTTTTTTCTTAGTGACTCCTTTATTCCATCGTTCGGTTTCGTCAGTCTATACTGAAAGGACCATCTCTTTATAGACGTTAACGAGAATTTGATAAAAATCTCAGTCTTTTTCAAATGATTTTAATATATTAGATAATAAGTTGTTAAAAGCGAGAAAGTGTCCCCAAGTAGAGTGGTATTGTATTTGTAACCACTGAAGGCGCAAAAAAACAACAAAGTATTGATACATTGGGGCAGTTTTCAGCCACTGATATGACTTGTACTGTGAGACAGTTGCCATCATTATAAAGTTTACAATCGTAGCAGTACTGTTTCAATAGGTTTGGTAGATGCTCGTAGATGCTTCAGTGGCATAAAATATTGGATACCAGTCGGATTGTAAGCCTGTGATGAAACTTCACCTCTATGTGGACCATAGCTTCTATTTCTCTTTTTTTTTTTTTTTTTGCGGCAACATCATAGTAAATTCAATTTTATTGAATTTGATCTTATAGTACTCTTATATTATATATTTTTTCATATAAAAATTTTTGAGGTTAATAACTTCCAGTTGAATGAAATTTGTATTAAATTATCATAATGTGGTACAACGTTTCGGGACCACTGTCCCATATTCATGTACTTTAAACCTATAATAATAAAACTATCATAACAACAATCTTCATCCTTATTTATTTTAATTCTCACAATTATATCCACCTCATAATTTCATGTAGGAAATCATGTCACACTTTACACTGTTCTCGCTTTTCTACCATAACTTATTTGTGCATCTTCACATCTCCTTAGCACAGCCATTACTCTATATTTCCTTACTACCTCTTTGGACATTATCTCATGTCCAGTGTGCTGTTTGCTCACCTCCCTGATTTTTTAAAAGTCCTGCTTCGTATTTAACATTAACTTAGTGATTTTTTTCTTAAACCCGTTTACTTCTTCTGATTTTTATGTTTATATTCTGAGTCTATTTATAATGTCGGCGTAATGTGTATTTAAGTTGTGTCAGTTTTGTAGTTTACTGTATTTTGTATGTTTTTTGTTATATATATATATATATATATATATATATATATATATGGCTTCTAGAAATCTTCTTATTTTTGTATTTTGTGCTGTATCTATTATTTTTGGGTTTTTAAAGTTGAATTCGTGGTTCAGTTTTATGCTGTGGTAGGCCAGAGCTGTGCAATTTATATTTTTAGCATTTTTACAATTGGTCACATTTTGAGTCATTTAGCGAAAATTCCACTAAATTAATTTAAATGAAAATATTTTTTTTAAAAAACTAGTTTTCAATATTTTTTATGAAACACTACTATCAAGTCCAATAGTACGTCTCCATTCACTTATATGTTTATTATTAGCTCCTAATAATTACAAATATGTTGTAATTATGTTATATTTATAATAATTATACAAAAAATTAAATCATAGCTTCCTCAAGACAGTGAGTTATATCAGGGAAGAGGTAACTATTTTCTTCCGCCCGACGTCATACATTAGACCATGGAATATGAGGTGTAATGAAGTTAACCCTGAGGGGGTGGGGAAGGGAGGTGTAGGAATGGAGGGAAGAGGGAGGTTATTAACCAAACGTAGCCTTGGCTCCTCCTGATAGTTAGGGATCTAAAATAATACAATAACCCACAACTAAATAGAAATTAAGGGATATTTGTCGGATAAACCTTTAAATATTGGATTTCATGCAAAAATGATGCGGGTTTTTAATATTTATTAGAAAGGCAATGATTTTTATTCATCCTTACTACCACAATTCATCTTTACTTCAATAAAATTGTCCATGCGTGCTACAAGCTTATTTATTCCGGCAGGAACAAACTTTGGTTCTTTGTAAAAAATGAACCTCTGAACCTTTGGTTCTCTGAAAAAAATTACAAAAAAACGAATAATTACTATTAAATAGTGATAAAAGAAGTTTTAAAAAGGAATTTAGAATATAACAGATGCTACTTAAAGAACGTAAAATATATGTAAAGGGAAGACTTTATACAGAAACATTCCTAATATTGCAAATATTATTAAAATTTCAGAATCAAATAGACCCTTTAGTAAATAATGAAAAACATTGATATTAAAATAAGTTGAGAGCAAATGATATACCTGATATGATGAGAAGCTTGAAAGTATGTAAGTTACATTAGCTTAATATATAAGTGATATCTAAAGTTATTTAAGTTAAAAGGATGTAAGAAGTAGAACTACAAAATATGTAAAGAAAAGTCTATAATGAAAAAAAAAATTAAAGACAGAAGAGGAGTATATGAACAAAAAGGCAACAGAAAATTAAAATAATCAGACTAATAAGATAAATGAAATTAGTTTCATTCGTTTCTGTTCATTAGTACTCCACTAACCACACCATCTCTTCTTCTCCTCTTTCCCCCACCACTGAACCATTAAAATTATTGTGTTTACAGTTCTACAAAACATTCAAATTAATAAAGTAATTTTTATTATTATATCGACGAGAAATCTGAAAAAATGAGTTTTAGGATAACATACTAAGCTGGGCGATACTCCACTATTTTGTCTAACGATTTTTCTGTCCATTGAAATTTATTTCGACTGATGCGAGCTGTGAATACACATGAAACTATCGATCGTTCAGCCTAATCTCTTTTGACGGCCGTCGTCTTTCTCCTAGGATATCCTATACCTAAAATAAATAATATCTTGCATAGCAATAATTCTCTGTAAAGTAAAAGGGGGGGGGGATTAAAGCAATGTTTGAACTAACTAAAAAAAATTAGCTTTAGTGATACTATAATCAATGTGATTTGTTAGACACGTATAGCCCAGTTTTATTGTAAATATTTCACTCTTATAAATTATGTTAAAAAAATTGTTCTCACATTTAATTTTATCGTTAGCAAATGGAAGCATGATTTCGCAGATGTCCAATTGTTCTATATACAGCTCAGAACGCAATGCAAGTAAATGCACAAACTTAATCTAGGATTACTGTTAGTGGCCTCTCCAATAGGATTTAATTTCCTCCAAAGTACGGTTTAGATTGTGCATTACATATTTTAAAATATAAAGTTATAAGGGAAAAAAACAACAGAAACGAGGCCAAATTATTTCAGCGGGAAAATAAAAGATAAAAGAGAACAAGTTGGTTCATAATGTTGGCTGATGTTTAATTGAAAGTGGGTTCTCAATCTGCTCCAATGACTCCATTGAATGTGTCTAAGCTCAGCTTGGTTGATTCTATTATCCTCAGGAAATACTAAACCGCACTCTATTGAAGTCCTGTAGAGCTCGACTGTTTGCATTAGGAATTTAATAAAGGGTAACCACATTTTTTCTTCATTTACAGCTAGAGCTATACTTAAATAAGTCAAGTTATTTTTTCCAAAATGATAATGAATTTAACAAATAACTTTATTAATTAACTCACGACAGGATCTGGGAAGGAAACAAATTTTTTTGTATATCAGCCGTAGATAACTCGGTGGTTTGAGAGATACTATTTGTACAATGTTTGAACCTGGCTCTTTATTCTATCGGAAAATAAAACAGACAGTCAGTAGGGAAGCTAAGGAAGAATACGCTAGGGAGCTCACATCCAGAGGGCACTTCTATACAATTCATTTTTCTACCATAGTACCTTAATAAACTTCAAAACCTGTCAAATAGTGTCCTAAAGTGGTTCCTCTCCTTCCTGTCCCATCGTTCCCAAACAGTCGTCATTCCGAACAAACCTCTTTCCTCTCCCCTGATTCTGTCACAAGGTGTTCCTCAGGGATCCTCACTTTCACCATCCCTTTTCTCCATTTATATCAATGATCTTCCTGATTCCATTCACCACGCACAGTACCACCTATACGCAGACGATCTCCAAATCTATCTGTCCTTCCATCCCTCCGAAATGCTTGAGGGCATCCAAAAGATACAAGAAGATATTGACAGCATTAACCCATGGGCTTCTAACAATGATTTGAAGCTGAATGCCAAAAAAGCGAAGGCCATTCTTATTGGTTCCAAGCACCTCCTTCATACCCTTCTTTACTGTTCTCTACTATTCCTTAACACCCAACCGATTCACTTCTATCCTACAATAAAAAACCTTGGTGTCACTTTTGATTAACACCTCTCTTGGAATAACCATATTTCCCAAATCACACGCAAATCCATAACTGTACTCAAACAATTCCTAAAATTCCGTAATTTCATTCCTCAGAACACTCGTCAGCTTCTAGTATCCTCTCTCGTCTTCCCCCACTTCGACTACGGATCCTTGGTGTATAGAAGGCTATCTGCAGGACTAGAGTTGAGACTGAAGAGACTCATGAATTGCTTTGTAAGATTTATCTTTGGGTTCCCTAGGCGCTTTCAAGTCTCCCGCTGGTATTCCGAGTTGAAGTGGCTCTATCCAACCTCCCGAAGGCAATACCTCCTTGGTGTTTTTCTATTCCAAGTTCTTAACATCAAAAAACCTACCTATATCCTAGATCTCCTCACTCTTCGTTCATCCATCCACTCATTACACACCAGATCCCATCCGAATGATTTATATATGCCCTCCTTCTTTAGCAAATCCTTCGTCATACGTGCAACCTCCCTCTGGAATTCACTTCCCATCTCCATTCGCCAGTCCTCATCCGTTCTCTCCTTTAAACAACACCTATTCCTTCATTTATTGAATAACTAAACCTCAACATCTTTGTAATCAAATAAATAGGCATGTGTTGATTAACATTATAAACAGTAGCAAAGCCAATATACCAATGTAACTTCATTCTACTATCTAAAATTTGTAAACGCTTGCCAGATAAAAATCTCACTATATGAACCATGTATTTATTCTTAGGGGACATATGTCCCAGAATAAAGTTATTTTTTCATTTTCATTTTTCATTCATTTTCAGACTACGAATAATAATCTTTATACAACAATTACCATATACAAAGACGAACTAATACAAAAATACTACAATTGTTGTTTAGAAAAAAATTTAATCAATTAACATAAAAGACTATATTGTACAAAATTAGCCTGTAAGAACAAATAGTTTCTTACAATTAACTTGTAACAAGCAAATTAGAAGTTGGAAATGCTTGTCAAATAAATATTGAAATAAACACAGCTGCTTTTCAATCTAGCGTGATTAATTCATTTAAATTTTCATTACGGAGATTCAGAAAGCTCATCAGTACAATCGAAACGATTGAAATATAATTAAGTGTAGCTATCGTTAATTAGAGACGAAGAGTGCATTTGATTTAATGAAATTTGTTGAGCTTTGATTTGATTCCATCAACAAACATGTAATTAAGTTATGTAGAGTGGACAGGACGCGGATTGTTTGTGATGACAGTTTAATATACCTTGTACAGAAAGGGACACAGGATACCACATTGATGAATACCGGGGGACTGAGTAAAAAACAAATGATTAAGAAGATCACGTTCCAATTAGTTATAATAGATTTATGAAACAAACAGAACTCTTTATATAACGAAGAATAAGAATTTTAAAAAACAGAAGATAAATCCAATTTTAATTTTTAAAAAATATATTAATATTTGTATAAAAAGATACTTTGTTTATTCAATAATTTTATTCAAGTTTGAAAACATTTAGCCAAGTAGATGATAGACTTTGATAGAATCCTAGAACACTAGGATTCAATGGCCGTCGCTTTTGAATTTCATTAGGAACACCGAAAGAAGAGGAATGATAGATACACTTGCTATACCTGTTCTCCCCATTATTACTAGTTCATGCCGTTTTGTAATTCCAGGCGCTGTTTAAATATTACTCGATTAAACTATCTTAAAGTCACCTCTTCCAGTTTTAAGCTAATATTTCAAAAGTGATATAGAATCGTCACTTCCCGGGGTTCTTAACAGGGAAGGATTGCCTTTTTTCTGTCTTATAATCTCCTCGATACTCGACAGATCTGGCAGCCCCTCTGAGAGTTCTAATAATTATCTCCATAAAGCAAATTGCTGAAGTTAACTGGAAAAGAGTTCCAGGCCCACAACAGAAAGAAATGAACTCAATCTATAACGGGCCTAGTCTGGAACATATGGTTAAATAATAACTTTATAGAAAGTTTTTTTTGTGACATAATAAGTTCAATGTAAAGCACCCTTTTAGAGAGGCCTTCAACATTGAGCAAGTGCTTTACCTGATTGGAGGCCCGAAAGGTTTTCATTGACCTAAAGCAATTCAGTCTCTAACTCTTTTAACGGCATTCGATTGTCAATGGCCAAGTAGTTCAAGAACAAAAGAGCAGACGAAGTATCACATTAAAGGATCTCACAGATAGCTTCTTGGCTATCGATCGCTACAGTCTACGATCATGTTCAGTCTGGTAGCCAAACCCGATAAAATTGCCTAAAATAATAGTTAAGAAAATGTCCGACTTGGAGATATAAAAGCAGATTCGATTAACGTTTTTTTTTTTTTTTTTTTTTTTTTTTCCATAGCCTCCTATAATGATGTTATGAAATATCTGGTACATACATATAGGAGGTATGCTATATGTATATCTGGGTGTTAATTGCCTTTTGGCATTATAAGGTTAGGTGAGGGGTCCAATGAAGGTTGTTACTTGGTTGTCTGACGCTAGTGGATTATTGGAACGGGGAGGGGGCGTTCCCTTGGTTGTATGGTGAAAATTTAGACCTCAGACTTGAAGAGTCTAAGGCCTTCCCTCGTCGAGGACGTCGACTAATGGAACCGTGCTCTGCCACCTCCCAGGTCGTGGTGGAGGGACGATCTCCCTGAAAAGTGGGTTGCAGCAGGCCTTCAGCCCATCGAAGAATCGCTTCGATTAACTAAAAAATCTATCTATCTAAGATGAATATCTAATATCTACGAATCACGAGAGGAACCCTCAAACAATAAATACATCCATAAGCTATTTCTTTTGTAATGCTCATAATTATTACCAATTCAACAAAAAAATGTATATTGAATTTATATGTTATTTTTAAAGTTGGTTGAAAACAATAGCATTTCAGATAAGTTCTAAAAAAATACTCTTCATTCTCAATTTCAGTTTCTTTTTTCCGTATTATTGTCACTATCACGTCTATTATTATAGCATCCTTAAATATAATAATAGCTAAGGTTTGTTATTTGTTACAAGGTAAGAAAAAAAAGTCTAATTAATATTACATTTTTGGCCTCATCTAACAAAAAAAAATTATAATTTGTAAATTGTAAAACTAGCTGTACAAATAGGAAATTATATATTTTTTCCTATTTCTTTATTAATATGTATAATTGTATTAAAATTATATAGGTACAAAAAGTAAATTTGATGTAAGTTTCTATCAGCCATTGATAGAACTCCAATAAAATTTCTAAAGTAGAAATTATCGAGACGCCTAGGAGAATAATCAGGCAATGAGGAAGTAAGGTTGGAAAGAAGTGGGTTTGTGTGGTTAAAGACTTTATCATGGAAGAATTGATATTTGGTCCCGACCAAATTGGAAACATATGGAACATTGAGGTCCTTATGGATGAATATTTGGGACAAAGCATTAAGGATTTCACAAAGGATTTTAGATTTTAAGGATTGAATAGAGGAGGAATTCGTTGGTTTTAGAGGAACTCCAAAATTCAACTTAAGTCCTAATAATGGTCATATAAATGAGTTTTTTTTAATCAACTGGAAGTTTAGACCAATTGTCTTATAAGTTTTATTAGTCGAAATCGACGAACAGTTTCCTGTCATTTCAGCCTTTTATAAGGATTCAAAGTTAGTCGTTTGTCCAGATGTAATCCTAGGTAGTGGATTTGTTCGACAGGAATAATTGGGGTAGTAATAAAGGATATTTTGGGGAGAGAAGTCGATTTTCATGTTAAAGGTGATTTGATGGGATTTATTTTAATCCTCCAATTCTGAAACCATTCTCCTAGGGTGGTGATGTGAGATTGAAGGATTTGATATACAATGGATAGGCCATTATTCACTGATAGCACACATGTGTCATCGGTAATTGTGTTAGGATGGGTTGGGATGCCAACCGCATAAGCTGGGTAAAGAATAGTACCAAGGATTCTTCCCTAAGGTACATTAGCAGCCTGAGAAAAAAAGAGAAACACTAATGTGATTTAATTTGAACAATATGTCAGTGTGGTAGGAACGGATAATGAGAAAGTAAGTAGAATGTAGGAATTTCGTAGGAAAGCAAATTGTATTTAAATAGCTTATTTAAAATTTATTGTATAATAAAAAAAAAACTCTCGATTGCGTATTATTTCTTACTTTATTTAAACAATGAACTGGATAATCAGCAAACTGGTATTAGGAAAGGGATTAATAAAATATTTAATTCTTTCAGAAAAAAAAATACACAAAGTTTTGATCTCAAAACGAGTCATATGAACTTTTCCATCTTTCCAGTCTTAATTTAAATGTCAAAACGTATGTTTAATTCATGATTTTTTAAAATAAAGTAATCTTATTTCCTACTTGTGAGGAATAATGTGAAAATAAAGTAAAAAGGCAATCTAAGAGACACAGACTTAAGATTGCCTGTGAGCAGTTCACTCTATACACCGCCTAAGAAGGGACCAAGAGGAGACGAGGGAGAACAAGAAGGGCCTTATGCTAAGTAAGGAGTCCTTACTGGAGCTGGAGTTGGAAATAGAAAGTCGGAGGATTCCTATTCTAAAGGAGCCGCCAATAAGGGTTAGAATTACCTAGGCAGTCTCCTGAATACTGTATCTAATGCCTGGAATTTATCCACTTTCTTCAATTCCCCCTCCCCACGTCCTCCAGTTTTCAGCTTTGCCTTGGTACTTCCAGCCAAATAGATTCTTTCAGCACATTTTCATCGAAGGAGAGAGCCACTAACTCGCTTTATAATTATTATTAACTAACTGGATTTTTTTTTTTCAAGTCCTATCAATATTGTCTGAAATTTGTAATTATACTCTTTTATTAGCTTTTACTTAATTTAAATGAATTTTAATATATATTTGTTTCATCCCACTTTGTATGGGTTCATTAGGGCTAAAAAAGATATAAAACAACTAAAAATATGTTGACAATAAAGTAACCCAATGTTGAAAAATTGATTAAAACTGAAGAAAAAGAAATAAGATAAACATAAGATATAAAAGATAAACATAAAATATAAAAAATAAGATATAAAAGATAAACATAAAATATAAAAAATAAATAAATTACATAGAGTATTAGATTTAAAATGAACCGGAGACATAGTAAAACCTTAAATAGAAAAGTAGATATTAGTGAAATAAAAATCAAAAACTGTACATACTTAGAGGCGAAAACTGTGGAAATGAGATGAGAATAAATAAAGGTCAATAAATAATACATAAAAAAGTATATAATAAATAAAGAAAAAATTATAACCACTAGTAGTATTTAAAGACAGCACTCAGAATGAACAAAGGCGAATATGAGATAGATATAGAATGAGGGGAGATATTACGGTTAAAGTTGTTAAAAATAAGCAAAAGAAATGAAAAATATATTAATATTATTTTGTTCTATTTTGAGCGCAACCTCCGACCATCACATTCATATTCTGTTGCCGTTATTCTTTTATATTTAATATAATATAATGTATTACTATATAGAATTTTTATCTATAGTAATCGTCAGACATTATGTAGTTTAAATCCTTAATTTTTTGGTATCGATTTTTAAATTTTCTTAATCATTCCTTACTACTACTTGCTAACAATAGTATTGTAATTTGGTTAAATGTTCAATGTTCAGTTTTCGACAGATCTAGGCTTTTAAATCAATAAATAAAAATCAGAGTTTATGCTACAACAATCAGACAAAAATATTTGAAAAAATAGAAATCAATTTTGAAAGTCTCTTTGCTGTATATGACAAAATTATGAGATAGCTTTATTTTAAGTTGCTGTATATAAATTATATATAACTCTATTATGATATAATTATTTATTTTATCGAAACGAAATGTGAGAAGGTAGTTTTCACACTGAATCAAAAACCTTTTCTTCATTTATTTATTTTACTTTTATTACTTCATCTATGTATCTAGAAAACAAAACCGTGGTGGAGATATAATTATTTAAGAGAACAACTAGTCTCATTGCAAATCACTTGGGAAAAAATCTTTCGATCCAAAATATCCAGGTTTTTATATAAGGAACTGATTCCACACAATACTACTTGTTTCAAAAGTATTGTTTTCCGGTTAAACTGTTTGATGTTCAGTTTTCGACAGATCTAGGTATTAAAAAAAAATCGGAGTCAGTGCCGCAATAATCCTTAAACAATGCTTGAAAAAGCAGTAAAGTCTCTTTATTGTATATAACAAAATTATGAGATAACTCTATTATAAGTTGCTGTATATAAATTATATATAACTCTATTATGATATAATTATTTATTTTATCGGAACGAAATGTGAGAAGGTAGTTTTCACACTGAATCAAAAAACCTTTTCTTCATTTATTTATTTTGTTTGGATTTATTTTAATATCAATGAAATTCCTAAGTCTAAAGAAATTAGGTACTTAGGTTTTTACTTGGAGACTGACCTGGAGAATAAAAATCAAACTTAGACATAAAGAACTTAACAGACTATACGTTCTTAAATCCGATTTACTTGACAGGCTCAAAATTGTCCTTAACCAACAGACTAACACTGTATAATATTTTACGAAAACCATTCTAAGACGCCGGATAGAACTGTAGGGTTCGGAAAAATCTTACACAATTTAAATAATCTATTTCTTTAAGTCGAATATAGAGTGTAAAATAGTGGACGCACTATTCTACGTTACAAAGAATTATATACCTAAGGATGTAGACATTCTAAACACTTCGTTTAGTGCTACAGAATATTGCAATTACCTTCATTAACATGAACTTAGTTTTATTGGTTGAAAAAAACTTATTACATAAACTTACCGATAGAAACAGTAAAATGCTTTCGGATCCCTCACATAAACTAGAAATGTGCGCCTAACCCATGTTTATCTCATGACCCGCGATGCCCCACTTGTATGCCAAACTTGTGGAATAGGACCTACTGTTAAACACATTTTGACTGAATGCCGAGCATATGACTCCCTCAAACCTTTATATAATATACCAGCGGATCTCCAATCCATCTGGCAGAATAACAAACAAACCGTGGATAATTTTTTTGAGTTTCTCCATCATTAAAAGCTTTACCATAAAATTTAATCAAATTTTACCACAGGTTTTCATGTTCCAATAGTTTCACGCTTCAATATAACGTAGCCATGAATCCGAACACTTGCCCCCGTTCAGTGTGAGGTCAAGGATATAGCCCAAAAGTCTTAAATGACAATTATATCCTTTGTTGATTCGGAAATTAAGGAAAATTCGGAAGTTGTAGGTGCCTTAAAATAATTAGATAAAAAATAAATAAATTGATTTTATTGAGAAGAAATGTAAACCTGAAATTTACTTTTTTAAATATACCTGACAATATTTACTTATGAAAAATTATAATATGAAGAAATATGTGTCCCTAAGTAGAAAAAGGTGGGGAATTATTAGAAAATAATTATAGTATAGTAAAATGATGAAAAAAAGAAGAAATTTACACTAGGGAACATGGCAATTTTAGATAATAAACCATAAAAAGGAGGCTTTTAGTAGTAACTATAAAGCCGTTTTATTACACGGACCCTAGATAAATAAGGTTAGCGCCTGGCTGAGAAGCTTAAGAAGGGACTACAGCGGCTGATAACTGTCTCGTACATTAAAGTAATTTATTGCCAGTTAGATATCGTTGCCCTAGTTCAACAATGTCCTTTCCTTCTTCCAATGTCTCCCGGGCTCTTCAATTGAATGCGGCTTTATTAAAGAAATAGTTGTCCTGTCGCTCCTCCGCAACCGAATGAGTCTATCGATAAATAATTCTTCTAGGATCTTCAAGTTACAACTTACTTCTGGAGTACACTGTTGGATATTTATGATGTCACTACTTACATGCCAAGTTTTACCTATTAAATTTATTTAAAATCTTTAAAAAAATACTAATATTAATTTTTTCTTTTCGATATTTATTTTACCTTAAAACTTCAAGTTTAATTTTTTTTAGTTTACTATTTTTTAATTGTTTTTATTTAAAAAATGAACCCATTCAACAATTAAAAAACACTTAGACAACAGAAAAACATTCGTCTTTCCAAGTCTATGTGCAATTTTAACTAATGGCATACAAATTACCAACCTTAAAAAATAGAGAGACAGAAAAACACTTTATTAAAAAATTAATAAATAACCATCAAGGACAGTTAGTTCCCGCCCTCCATGGTAGCCTTACTTATCTGACTTATCAAACAGACAATTATAGCGAGTAGATTAGTCGATGAACTACATGTCACAATCTCACAAGAGGAGATCGTAACTCTAAAAAAAGGCTATCCTTCCCCGCCGGACCCGCCCCACTAAACCCCCGGAAGCGAGGGCCCTATATCACTTTTGAAATAATAGCTTAAAACGGAAAGAAGAGACTTTAAGATAGAGCAATATTTAAAAAGCGCCTGAAATTGAAAATTTTGGGTTGCCTTATAAACAGCATACTTATAATTAGTGAAGCACATTTTATTTTATAATCCTATTAATAAAAATAATCACAGCATATTTTTTTTTTAAATTTCTACATTATGCACAAGAATTATACATGATTTATTATTTTTTTGCTTTATATTATTTATCCCCTTGCACATTTTTTCCCTGCTTTTGGTCGTTTTTTAAGTAAGTTTATTTTTTCCCACCACTCATACAAATAAATTTAAGTGAAAGTACAAAGGAATAGATATGGTCATTTTAAATATAGTAAAAAAAAATATATATATATACATAATATGGTCGTCCCGTTTACAATATATTAATATAAAAAAAATTAATAATAATTCGTTATATACTTAAAAACCAATACTTTTAATCAGTCAATAATTTTTAAAATCACAATACAGTATTTATGTTCATAGCAACAAGGCAGTAGTAACAAACGGTGGTACTGCATTAATCCCTCAACTGAGCTCTTTGCAGTATCGCTCGTCGTACAAAAAAGAGCTATCCAATTATAGCCTTTTAACAAAGTGAATTATTTATATATGTAATGTATAGTACGGGTCGTATTGCTATCGTGATAAATTTCGAATTCGAAATTTCACCTCATAAAATGATCTGTGTGTATGTTTGTGAACATCCTAGCTCAAAAAGTTAAAGTTGCACGATACTGAAATATTTAGAGCTTTTGTATCCCTGGAACAGACTTTTTTTTTTGATAAAATCAATACACTGGAAGTTTCACAGTAATTGATTAAATATATTATTTCGATTTTCTTATAAACGGCTCTAATTATTTTGATTTATTTTAATAAAAATAAAGTATTTAAATTTGATGATTAACTAATGAAGAAAAGTGGAGAAAGAGAGAGCAGTTTAGAGACAGGAAAATCGGAGGCAGCCAAACGTGCCTGACCTACTCCCGATCGCGAACATATGTAGGCATTGTTATATTTTTATTATTGAATTAATGTTGTATTGTTGACAAGAACAAAATTTACATTTTTCAAGCTCAGCGAAAAACGCTAAAATGCTAATTTTTATAACCGAAAAAAAAAATGTATTGTAAAATATTTTGGCCTCCGACAATGAACAATACTGGAAAGTTGTGTGATGCGCGCACAGCCAATATTTATATTTTATAATATTATTATTATTATTATTACATTTTCCAGAAAATAATGTACCATAAGGAGAGATATTGTTGAATCAAATACAGAAAGAAAAACTTATTAAACTTTATTAATCTCATTTAATTAATTATAATTAATAAAAATGTGTTACAAATTATAATTATTATGAAAAAAATCAATAAATAAAGCAAAGAAAATTAGATTTATTTTTAGGATATCAATCTCGGCAGATAAATCATGATCAAATGGAGCGATGATCCGCTGATTGTCAGGCGTGAGTGACAGGTGTAAATCCATTTGAAAGGCAAAGCAGAATGTTTGGCCTGATAGTGTTGGTCCTAATCTTGTCTCTCCTTGTTTTCCCATTTAATATGTTAAACAGTGAGTTACAATTGTCTGCATTGTTATCTCAGCTCGAGTCCATGTTTCTCAAGATTACATTAAAATGTAGCAAGTATCGCTCCTTGGCTTGAATAGTGACACGTCTGACAAAAACCTTTTTTTTTTTATATTCAATAAATTGTACCGTAAACTGGAGTTCATTTTTAACAACTCTAATATGTAGAGATTACGATTTTCAAAAGAAATAAAATGTAATAATTATAATTTAAAAAATTTGAAGGTTTTAAGTACCAGTAATTAAGCCCTCATACTTTTCCAAATGAACATTTTTCATCTGTGTTAAATAAACAAAGCCACCTAAGGCGATGTTTATTTAGGTCCTTGTATAATTACTTAATATTTCTCTCACTGTTTAGAATAATGCTGCAGTTATTAGAATGATATTACAAGCACTTTATGTGTTCAATAAAATTTAAATATTATATCTACAAACTATCTTAATATATGGTTTACTCCTGAGCGAATATTTTAAGAGGGATATAAGTAGAGACCTGTTTTCCAAAAAAAAAAAAAAAATTTGTTTAAGTGTCTATAAAACACCCGAATCAATATATACATGGAAAGCTTATGGTATCTAACTTCGTTAAAATCAAAATAAATTAGCTAAACATTTACTAAATTTGTGCAAACCTAGACAAAATTAAACTACGTTGATTACAAATATATATATTTTTTCTGGATAATTGAAGAGATTAACGGACAGAAATAAGCAAAACTTCACATTTCTTCCCCTGTGTGAGTGGCATTGATTTATTCCATACAGCATAAAATTAAAAGCCATTTTATTAAAAAAAAAAAAAAAAAAAAATGACCTACTATTGCAACAAATACTTAAGTTATTCTTTTAACTTACTTCATTGCCGTCAATGAATTCGAACCAAAATTTTAATTTGAGTTAATCATTTTTACCAAGCAGTTAAAAATCAAACGATAGTACAACCTCTGACATTTATTTGGTTCTCCCAGTACAATATTTAGTTATCTTGAAAAGCAAAGGCATCCATGAAAGAAAAAAAATCTTAAAATAGTAATACTGAGAATACTGTTATAATAGTAAATAGTAGTAATAGTTATATTATAATTATATTATATTGTGATAATTAATAAAATAAAACATCGTTTTAGTTAAATTTATTGTTATCACACAGAGTTCTTTTTTTCTAATTATTGTACTATTCTATTCCTCTAACTTCTGATTTATAAAACCTATCTGGACCTACTGACTTGAATTTCGGGGAACAGTTAAATCTTAGAACATCAAACATATCCAATATTTTCAATCCAAAATCCTTATAACCCTAGTTGATGCACCCTATTGTGTTTCAAACAGAACACTACACCATGACCATCATATCTCTCTTGTCCTTGACCACATATCGACAAATTCTCGAAATTCCATATAAACCTGTCTAATTATTCTTATCTTCAATCCTTATCCAGTTCCACCCATCCCTACAACCCTCCTCGAAGGTTGAAACGGCAGTGACCAAGAGGCATATTGTAAAATAAACTCGGCAATCGGTTTTCTGGCAATGACCAGATACTCTTCTCATGTAGTGTGTTGGCGGTTTTAGTGCACATACTCAGCCTCTACAAGTTTATTACCGATGACGCGGTGAGAGGTCTGAGCTGGGATTACTGAGGGCTCTGCTTCACCACTTATCCTCAGGTCGAGAGTGTAAATATTGTACGTAATAGTGTAAATGTGATTAATTTTTTTATTTTATTGTTATATTAGATCAATATTTAACTTATTTTATTTTTTCCAATTTATTTTATGGTATTACATAGTTTGATTATGTTAATTTTATTTATCTTTCGGTTTAAATACATATAGAGATTTTATTATTATTTATTTATTTTATTTATTTTTTATAGTTATTATTATTTTTATTTATTCTATAACTTTGGCATGAATGTGATCATTTATCACTAATACTTACAGCCCTAGTTTGTGGCAGATTGGAGTACCTATAAAAAAATTAATATTATTATTATAAAAAAAATCTTATTCCATCACTTATTTTGTCATAATAAAGCTTATAAGTTTAATTGGAAATTTATAGGTTCACTAATATTCTGCTACAACCAGTTCTCTCATCACTATATAATGTACTTAATTATTTTATTTATTTAATTTAGCTTTGTTTGTGAGTTTAATTCTTAACTCTTAATATGAGTTGTTCAAGCTTCATTTTCAGTGGTATATTACCTTATTCCTAAAATTTCATCCATACGTTCCTGTTGAATTATTTTTAGGGAATCATACTTAAAATAGCATAGCTAATGGATATGGTAACCCAGAGGAAAATCTTTAGCAAAACAAAGCAATAAGTTAAGTATAATAGTCAAATAAATAATTACGTATTGCCAAACTTCTATGGTATATAATACTCGACAGTTATGAAGGGTTCAGTTATATCTATTTACGTGTACACATATATGTATATACATCCATATATATATATGATAACCATAATCGCACATCCCTAATGATCCCCCACCCACCCTTATCGTTGCCACCTAAATGTTCAGTCCTAGGTAGCAGCGGCCTCGTTTAGCTTGTTGATAATGGGACCACTTGGCAACTGCTTCTATATTGGAGGGTTTAAACTCACAAATAGTTCCGTTATTGTCCCCTACGTCGGTATAATTCCCTATCTGTGTCGTAAATAAAAATATATATTTGCCTAATAATGAACAAAAATCTCAAATAATTGTTTATTTTAATCAAAATTCTACTCATTCATAAAACATCTCTCAACTCATTAATACAACTAAATTAGTAATAGAAGTAGAATTAAAAATTTAAGGCCAACAAAGTAGTTTTTTTTAGAAATGTTTAGTTTTTAATTTTTTTAAAATATTTTTTTTACTGAAAAATAATAATGCAAGCTACTACAATCAAGGGAAATAAATATGTCCGTTGTAAGTATTCTTCCATACCATATATAAGGTTAAATTAAAGAAAGAAAAAGTTTTGGTACAGCGCGTGCATCACACAACTTTCACTTACTAATCTAATTACGTTCCCAGGTTTTGTGATTTAAAAAAAAATTACAAAACCAGATGAGACGAAAATTAACACAAACATTTTATTTTTCTGTTGCTATAAAAATTCATATTTTAGAATTTCTTGAAATGAGAATAACAAATATAAATTTTGTTGTCAAGAAAATAACAGTAAAACAAAAAACAATGAAGCAGTCTGCGATCTCAGAATTTCCAGTTCGGTTATTTTAAAAAATTCTTTAATATTTCATATTTATGCATTGTATATAATAGCTAACAATGAGAATTGTTCATTTCAAATAAACAAAATTAAAAATACCAGAAAGATTTTTTGAAAATTCGGAATTTAAGCTCTGTTGATAAATAAGATCAATAAGATAAAACCTATTTGATATTAAAGATGACAACGAGGGTTTTAGGCCATTAAAAAATAAAGTTCTTAGGCTCTCTTAGAGATGTTATCTGATATCCATAGTGTGCTTATCAGCTCTGTAGAAGGTATCAGCACGGCGTGGATAAGAATTTCCTATAATAACCAAAAATTTATTTTTTATTATAAGCCGTAAATTTTATAGAACATAGAGTACAACAATATAGTAATATAATGAAATATATACGAAAATTAGTATTATAACATTGATTTAGTTTTTACGTTACTATTTTAATACTATTTTAATACTTTCCATATTTCCAAACAAAAATGATTTTCTAAAAAAGAACTATGTTTTATTTGTTATACTCTATTAATCGTTCTATTTAAGTAAATGCTCTTTACGTATTCATACGCAGAGGTCTTGAATGCGCAATACTTTTTTTTTCCAGTCAATATTAGCAATCCCATTTTATGTTATTTATTTTTTTTTTATATTGACTTTCATTTTATTTCACCATTATTATTTTACTCTATTTTGGAAATTATATTTATACTCAACCTAATTTTTTTACACCCCCTCCCTCCCATCTCCGTTTTTGAAATAATGAAAATTAATACGATTGTTTACACTCCCAACTAACTGGTATTTTTAATTTTCTTTTATTATTCATATTACTCTATTCTCATACTATTATTACACATTCCTTGACCATCTGCCTACAAACAATTATATGCGTATAACTAATAATCTTTTAAAATTTACCGTTATTATTCATTGGAAATTAAGAATATGCGAGGTTAAGAAGAAATAACGAATTAGTTAATAAAAAGACAGAACTACATAACAAAAAAAACAATTTTCATTTACAGTTATCTAAGTGCTATACTCACTGAAAAAATAATGTACTGGTCGATTCAATTTACGTGATCAACATTTCCATATAATTTAATTTTTTGTTCCGGACTGGTTTATTAATTGCACATTTAGTTTCAAATTAGAGAGAAGAAACTTGAACCAGCATTATGCTGAAATTTTAAACAAAATTAATTTGTGAATTTTTCAGTTTGCATATGAAATAAATAATATATAATTAAACTTGCTATATTTTGTAATACTAGAGAGAATGAATAAATAAACTAAAAAAAAAAAATGGAAATATAATGAGAATATGCAAAATATGGTATGTGAGGTTTGTAAAACAATGTATTGTCGATAAAGTGATAGACAAGATTGTAATAGATGTAAATCGAATAAAATTGTAATACGAGAAATATTGGATTAAAATGAGTAATTTAACGCAATATGTAAGGATATAAATGCACCAATAAAAGTGAATAAATTGGTGCTTAGTCTTTCCCGAATTCAATTATGTTTTATAGGTGGATTAATTAAAGTATATTTGTACTTAAATAATGCAGAATAGCCTGAAAACATTTAATGACACTGCTGTAGTTGTCAAATTATAAATAAGGTAGGATAATTTATGATTCAGAATGTTTTTAAAAATTAAATCGTAATTTTAATTGCCAATTAATAGATATATTTTTCAATGGCCGAAATGTTGGAGTTTTAGGAGAATAAACATGTTGGAACTGTATGAATATTTTTATTATAATTAGTTTTCTACATTGTTTTAGATAAGAGACAAACCAGTTTAGATTTGAAAAGTTTTATATTTTCAGAACCAAGGCATGCTTTCAAAACATTAATGAGAGCAGGGATATGTATGTTTAACGGCAATCAAACATCTTAGGAAGACTTCTTTCACAAACTTAAATTTAAAAGTTTACTACAGATAGTGTTTTCGCTCGTCCCCCGGAACTGATAACCACTTTAAAAGAGCACTATATCTTTGAGTGTATATGTGATTTGAAAATTGCGGAAAGATACTGTACTTGGCATACTGCCATTTGATGAGTCCTATAATTTCTAGAATACGACTTGAAGTTTAAATTCTATTTATAACTCGAGCTGGGATTTATTTATACTTCAAGTTCTTACTTGATAATGTTCTTTGTTGTAATGTCCCTGCTGTGCAGTTTGATATAGAAATTTATGCCATCACACGGATATCAAGCAAAAGTCTGATTTAACACACTATTGCCTAAATTAATCACTGATATGTAACTTGTAGGCTGTATGTATATATGTACTTTATGGGTTGTTGTACCTAAACATTTTGCAGTATAAAATCAACTCAATACGAATTTTTTTTTTAAGTATCATCAGAGATACGCATATAACTGTGAATTACACCGAGTTGAAGTGTATGTACCTTTCTTACTGATATCATTAATAATTTCAAACGCCTACCAGAGAGAGTAATGGTTTATTTAGCATGCTAGCCAATTACATTAGGTTGCTACAATACATAGCATACCAATCAATCCATGATCGGACATATATACAATACATATATTTACATTATATAACAATAACTTTTTTTTCCTCCTTTCCCCCTTACAAATATATAATACAATAATATAAATAAAATTTTTTTTCTCTTACAAAATCTAACAATTTTATTTCATTAACTTGACAATTTAATTCTCCCTATCTCACTCTCTCGGACTCTCCTTTCCAGTGATCCGCTATCCACGTTCGATCCGTTAAACAAATTTATCGTCAAACAGTAATGTTAAGTCAAACCGAATACATACTAGTCATCGCAGTAGATCAGTTTATTCAAGGAAACAAATAAATTAAAGAAAATAAACATATAGATTTAGGAAAAACAAAACAAAAAGTTAATTAAAAGGAACACTTCAATGAAAAGATAAGTTAAAAGAAATGACTTAATGAATAAATAAGTAATACATATGTTTAAAAAAAAATCGACAGGTTTAAAAACTAAAAAAAAATATAATTCAGTGTCTCTCCTATATCTGAATAGGTCTGAACCAAACTGGGCCCTGTTTCATAATAAAGTACAAACTAATACTATTAGTCTTATAGATTTATCATAATTCAATTACACAGACTTGCACAATAGTAACTTGTACTTTAGTATTTTTTGATTCCTATAATATCACTTATAGTCATCCTTATCATGAAAAAAATAAGTATTAGTATTATTACTACACTAGTTTCTACACTTGTACTATGAACTAATACTATTAGCTTTCATTATGAAACAGGGCCTTTTCTGACAAACCACTGTTTACACGATCTACCTTCATTCTTTCTGCAACACGTCATGTACCAACAGATTCCTCGTTCAAAACTTTCATTTTCAACTACCTTATATTGTGCATATGCACATCTTACCTATATTGGTAGTAGTTTTTTTCTGTTCTCGTTGTTGACATTATATTAGTGCTAATTATGTAAATATGCTATATTAAGTTTCCATAATTACTACTAGTTAATCACAATTTTTGAATGAGACTAATTTTTTTTTTAATAAAGCTATTTATCATTTTATTTCATATATATTGTTTTGTTTTTTTACTTCACCGCAGGTTTAGATTTAATTGGTTGGTATTTAAAAAGTAAACTTCCTGTTAAAAGATTACAATGGTTCTGTTTTTTTTTAAACGAAGTCTTAATAATACTGTAAACCACTACGACCCTTGAAGGTTTATGGGTTTAATAATTTCTATGGATGCAATTTTTTTTTAACAACTGTTATACAAGGTGGTTATTTTTTAAAGATAACGCACATACCCCTAGATTTCCCCCAAATATAGATACCCACTTCATGAGGCTGGGTGGACAAGGCCTCCAGAACCCACAGGGTTGACTCTTGGCTACAATGCAGCAGAAAATAATCATCTCTCACAGCCGGATTGGAACTAGGTCCTTGGAGTTAGTAGTGCCTTACCACTGTGCCATCGCATTCTCCAGTAACTACTGATACTTGTTGTTGGTATATTTCAAATATATTATATTTTCGTTTACTTTATCTGTATTTTGTATTTTTTAAATATTAAGTAACTACGTGTACAGTAAATAAGAGTAAAAAGAAATTTCGGAATTCCTCAATCCATTACTAAGGTATAAGGTGAGTATCATTAATTACTTTATTACATATACTTACTATTTCAGGTAGGAAATAATTATTTACAGTCATTGTTATGTATTTTTTTACATTTGAAAATAAAACCAATGTTTTTTTTCATAGCAGTCTCAGAATTTGATTGCGTTACATAGTCATTGAGAGAGTCTAACCATCAGCATTTTTAAGGAAGAAAAGCTCAGTATTCAAACTGAACATAAAAAAGAATTTTGTACTCAAAATCGAAATTTACCACTCGAATTTCACATTTTAGACAAAGAAAAAAATGGTCTCATGTCCGTCTGTCGGGAGTCGATTTCATGTGACAAGGGTAAATAACATCTACCGTTAATCCAATTCTGATAAAATTTAAACGGATTTTTATAGGAACCTAGATGATTGCCTATTAATTTAATAAAAATCCATTTATTATTTTCCATTAGGCATGCGGAAAGGTTTAGGAATACTGTCTCAAATGTTTTATTTCTAGTATAGAAGATACTTCATCTATTAAAATATTAGTTTTTTTTTTGTTTTTTTTGGACCAATACTTTGCTGCTTAATAAAAACTTTTTCTAAAATATAAATAATGAGTAGAGAGAAGTATTATAAACGATATCAGTACTATCATGAATATAAACGATATCAGTACTATCATGAATGACTGTTCGCAATCACCAATAGCATTTTATGTTTTAATTGTATACTCCCCTTGACCTTGATGAGAAGCAGTTAAGTTTTAATGGTTATTTGGTTTCGCTCTGAGCAATATAACTGCTTTGTTGACAAAGTCTTATTGCAGGGTCTTTTTATTGTGAAATAGTTCTAGAAATAGAGTTTCAAAGTACAGAATGAAAAAATAATAAGTTTCAATACCAACACTATAATTTAAAAAATATATTTATTCGACAAGTTTTTTATCTAAACTTTTTATTTAATACTATATATTTTTTAGGAGGTCGATAATATATAATTTAAATGTCTCTTTGCTACAAGTATTAATATTGTGTCAAGATATAAATTAGAATAGAAAATAAACTGTATTCTAAGATTTAAGACTAACCAAAATGAATAATTAAATGAAAACTAACCAGTAACTACAGTGTTTAAAATAACTGATGATATCAATATCCACAAAAAAAATGACAGTACGCAAAATAAAATAAATTCGAGCCCTAAATTAAAATAAAAGAAATAGAAATAGTAATAAAAGAACTTTAAACAGCGAATTCATTCATTAATAAGTACAAGAAAAACCAATATAAGAAGAGGTACTGGTACTGGTATTTGGTGGGGGGAACAAGTCCGGCAAGTGGGCCTAGTGGTCCCTTTTGCCAACCCCTGACGGCTACCTAGGTAACCAAGGTGGAAGTATCAAGATTCATTCCTCGGGAACGCCGAAAAATGAATGTTTAACTGCCCCAGGTGGGAATCGAACCCACAACGTTCCGAACCGAGCGTGCATGTCTCAGTACACGCCCCAACCCGCACGGCCTTTAAGATGAGGTAAATCACATTTGAATATTTAAATCATGGAGTATCTATTGAGCAATAAAAAACAATTATTCATTTATAATCGTGATTTTATTCCGATATTAAGATAAGAAAAGATTGGATTTAAATAAGCATAGAGAATATTAGAAGTGAGGGAATTTCGAAAGGCAGTGGAGTGGGCTAAATTAGTTATGCTCAAATGTTTTAGTTTCTGAATGGAAAAATCCTGTTTCCTGTGGGTGGATCATCCTACATCTATGGTACACTGTTTCTGTTTATGAAGGATACGAAAAAATATTGTTCACGGTTCTACCTTAACTTGCCCTAGAAATGGAAAATACTTGAACGCGTCAAGGTTCCGAAAACAAATTTTAAAAAAGACTTTGTGATTCATTTTATTCAGTTCCCCTGTAAAATCAACCACCGTATACGACACAATAATGGTAAAAGTGGAATAAAATGAGTGATAATTGAATTTTCACGGAGCTTGTGGGAGTAGGTGGAGGGAATGATGTATATGGATGATATGAGGTTTTCTGAATAAGTTTTGGTTAATTATAAAAGCAAAGTTTCTGTTAATAGAAATTAAGATGATGATTTAGTAAGTATTATAAAAATTTATGCATAATTATTCGCAAAAATATGAATATTTAAGTATTCATAATAATCATATATTAACTTATTTTGGGCCAGTACTGCATATGCAATACCACTACTAAACATGAATAATAAATTTAAAGTCATTTAAATAAATTAATAATACACAATGCAACAAAGCTGGTCAGATAATCTAAATTTCTTAATTAAAAAAAATACTGAATACGTTTGAGGTTTTTGGTTACTCATACAAATAGCAATTCATGACAAATTCTGTGGTTACTAGCAGGTACTTATTATTAACTGTGGTTAATAATAATATTCTTTATTTATCCTGAAACTGACCCCTTTATAATAATATTAAAGTTGTCAGAATTATATTTTAGAGCCTTAGAGTAAAATAAAAAAAAATTATAAACCATCATAAAAATAATTTAAATCTGTACCGATACAACCCATAAAGGATCAGGGGTTCAGGACTTTGTAAAGAAGTACTGTTACTAACGCCAACGGTTGTGCAAGAAGGTGATTTGGTCAAAATCACGCTCGACCGCCAAATTGTTACCCAATGAAGGGTACCCAATTTAAGAGGCTGTGTGGACCCCAGGAGGGTTCCATAATCCACAGGATTTTACTCACGGCTAAAGTGTAACAGAAAAGAATTTTCTGGATTCAAACTCGGGTCCTTTGAGTTATTCTACCCCGTGGCTACGGCGCTAATTATGAATTTGATAAGATAAAAATAAACAATAATAATTAGCAGAATATATAAAATAAAACTATATATCATATAATAAATCATAAGTTAATCATTGATTAATAGTAATTAAGCAAGTTATTGTAAGCCAACATTTCGTCACACTTTATTTTATTTTTGGACCTTTATTTTATTCTTCTTACGCCTATTTTATGTTTTTTAGTGTGTAGTGTATTTTTATAGTTCTTTTTAATCAACGTTTTTAATATTTCTGTCTAATACCTTTTTGTAATTTTTGTTAATTTGTATTTTCACTTTTCTTATCATTTTTATTTTCTTTAATTAATCTTGTTAATTTTTAAATAAATTTTCACATATTTTAAATCATATTTAGTCACACCTTAGTTTATTTTTATTTCAAGTTATAAATTATCTTACTTTGTTACATTATTTTAGTTGTTTGTATCTTTGTTAGCCCTGATAAGTTGGGCGAAACGTTGGATCAAAATAGTTTAATTAATATTTGAGTTTTTTTGACCGCACCCGGAACATCTCCCTTTTATAAAATATGTATATAAGATGATTTTTATTTTCCGTTCATTTGCGTTGCTATGTATAGAACTATAACAATGAAATATAAAATAGGTAACTAAACTGCAGAGTATGATTACAGTGGCAACATAAACAAGGAATGTAAAATGTTTTATCCTTCCCCAAGACCCCGTAGAACTGTTTTTCCGATTCCGTGAGTGCTACTTCTTCCCGTTTTTGCCCTTCGCCGGGGAACAGTTTCCGCTTCGTTTAGCAAATGGTGCCCCGCCCAAGCAATTTGCAATTTGTCCAAATTATAAGCCCCTCCTCCATCTTCTATCCGCCTTTTTCCTTTCTACCTCTTCCTATATTTACTTAAACTCTTAACCTCCTTTCATTTACAACACTAAAGTCACTTATTTCCTTTTATTGGATTATTTTAGAC
Organism: Halyomorpha halys; assembly: GCF_000696795.3. Lineage (NCBI taxonomy): Eukaryota > Metazoa > Arthropoda > Insecta > Hemiptera > Pentatomidae > Halyomorpha > Halyomorpha halys. The sequence continues at coordinate 75,234 of NW_027115668.1, read as the reverse complement.
TTTTTTTTATTTTATTTTTCCTCTTGTTCAAATAATTTTGTTTTCTATTTTATTTTATAACCGTGACCTAAATACAGCTCAGAGGCGGATATTAAACAAATAAGGGGAAGGAAACAAATGATATATTGGTGTACATACAACTTTGACAAATTGACTTACTTAACGGTTTTTACAAAGTTCTTTCAGTATTTTATTTATATCCTAAGAAGTCTCTAAAAAAGCAAAATACTTAGGTATTAAATTATTAAAAAATTCACATCTTTACTTCCTTAAGTTATACATAATAAAAGATTGGTTTTATCTTCATTCAGTTCTGTCATTATCCTAATATCTGAAAAAGTCCCGAAAAAACTCAATTGTATATCATTATTCTTTATTCCTGTTAATACCACCCATAATTTTTTTTTTATTTCATTGAAGAAAATTAACCCAATCTGCTATAAATTAAGGGCAATAATATTAGTGTTCAAATATTCATTTATACAATATTTATTGAAATAGAAGAATAAAAGAAAAAAAAGAGAATAAGAAGGAAAATATAAATTATAACAAAAGTACTCACTGAATTATGAAAAAAAAATTATAAAATATCAAACTATATCCAAAAATATAATAAAATAAAACTGTTCAAATAATAAAATAAATAAATAAAAAATAATTTATTACAAGACAAAGAAAATTAAATTTAAGTAACAATAAAATAAATACAGATTCACATCTATATATAATATTTACATTCTGCAGGGGAACTCCCACCCAAATCTTGCCACCCCCATGTGGAGGGCAAAGCAGAGCTCCAAGAGTTCTTAGTACTTTTCTCCCAACTACGTCACAGGCATTAAGAGCCAGTGGAAACTGAGTGAGATGCCTTGAGCCGCAAACACCTATGACTTGAGTGCAGAAGCTAGTCTTTGCCAGAACTCCAACAATAATTCACAAAAGATCGCGGAGCCAATGTCGTTTCAGCCTTTGGGGAGGATTATAAAAATGGTTGCAGCTGGATAGGTATTGTTTCAAGGAATTAGGATCTCCCACAGTTCAAGATTGCTTTCAGTATTGTCTTGTATATCAATAGTTACACACAATTAACTCTCCAAATTCGAAATATCTCCGCAAATGCTTGAATTTCCTGACTAGTTCGCAAATCTTTTATATTATTTTAAAATAAGTTAAAGATTAAATACAACCACGTAACTCCCCAAGAATAAAAAAAAAAACATATATTTTATATAAGTTCTGTGAAAATATTTTAATTCAAATATTTACATTCTGCATAAGATTTTGCAGAATAACTATATAGAGATGCTCAGATTATTTATACTTCATAAATTTGAGGTTTTTTAATTAGTTTTTTTTTGTAATTATTTTTTTCATTTTCATTTCATAATAACATCAGAAAACTTGCTGTGACAAGAATTTCACAACGAAAAATAATTTCTCCCTATTACAGTCAAATAACATGTGATATTTATTAACTGTGCTTGGAAGAAATTATTCAAAATCTTATAATAATCTAGTGCCTTTCAAAACTGAAAAAAAAAAAAAATTAAATTGACTTTGATGGTTTTAAATTCTACACCTCATATTATGTGTACCGGATGCAAACTATGAATAAATAACTCAGTTTACAGAATGATTAACAGCACAAGGCTATGCTTTATAATTTCAGGATTGATTGTATAACAGTTTACCTTTTTAAATGTTAAAAAGTAAAATATAAACTTTTTTTAATTCAGACATTTTTTATACTTCTGTTCTACTTTACGATTATTTAAGTAAATTTAAAAAACAACAGATATTTTATTGAAAAGATAGGTACCGAAAAATAGAGTATGATTTCAGGGGTGTCTTATGATTTTTTATGAACTAACATCAAAAAGTTGTTTAGTTTTTGAACTGGACTAATACACAGAAATCATTTTTCTAGACATGGCTACTTAAGGGATCATAAAACGTTTCAATCGGATTCAAAACTTTTAACAATCGTTATAGTTCTTATTACTTTTTATATTCACATTTAATAAGGGATAAATAATTATAATAGTAAATAAGATTTTGATATTATACTAGCTATACAGTTGAACCTAACTATATAAGGCGGCATTAATCTTGGTGCTTAACGGTGATCCGGATTTGCGGTCCCTCAGACATTATCCGAGGCTCTAGGTACAATTGATTGTTACAGAACAATACCCACCAGTGGATTCCAATTCAGGAATCCGACCGAATCATAAAGCAGCCATCAACTTACCTCCTCATCGACCTTATAGACTACCGTTGATGAGGATAATGATCGGCGTCCTGTGGGAAGCGTAGAGACGCAGGAGAAATGTCATTATTTATACTCCCATCTTTCCGAAATTCCTAATTGATAGTACAAGAGCCCAAGAGGAGAAAAAAAACAGTTATCTCATCCCAATTTTTGATTACTTTGATGAAAACTATGTATAATTACTAGTCAAAATTTATGAGTGCCAAGTATAGGTAGGGGAATTAAAAATGGTGGCTGTTTCAAAGCGATAAAAAAATTTAATTTTTCATTCGGAGCTCTATATCTTAAAACGTAGAAACACCACGAGAAAACTTAAGAGAACGTCATTTGAAGATGTGCACATTTGGTAAAATATGAGCCCTAAAAGAATTATTTACGTTAAACAGTTCTCGAGAAATAGCTTTTTAAAAAGCAACATTTCATAAAAAATGTTGTATGGGACGTACTGATAAATCAGTAGTTAGTGAATTTATTATGAAAAATATATATCTCAAAAACCATTTGACGTACAGATGTCTATTAGCACTCAAAGTTAGTTTAATGAGCTATAAAGTAGTTTATGATGTTTATCTTCGTAGGAGTAATAGTTTTCATAAAAGTTGCTAATATAAATTGAGTTATAGGTATTCGGACAAATTTTTATTTGCCAAATTTATGTTCATTTGTGAATATCATAAAAACTACTACCCCTACGAAGATAAGTGTCATACACTACTTTATAGTAAGTTAAATTTCCTTTATTTTGATTGTTGGCAGACATATGTGCGTCTTATGGATCTAGATATATATTTTTTCAAAAATCCAACATTTTATACGAACAACTAGAAATTAACATTTTGTGATTTTATTTTGTCAAATATCATAAAAACTATTAGTCTTACAAAGATAAACGTTATTAACTATTTTATAGTAAATATAACTAGCTTTAATTTGAGAGCTGGCAGACATCTGTACGTCAAATGGTTTCTGAAATGAAGTTTTCATAAATCAAACTTATTGTCCTAACAACTATAAATCAATTTATTTTAGAAAATATCATGAAAACTACTATTCCTACGAAAGTAAAGGTCATAAACTTCGTTATAGTCCATTATACTAGCTTTAATTTGAGTGCTAATAGACATCTGTACGTCACATAGTTCCTGAGATATAGATTTCTCAAAATGAATTAACTAACTACTAATCTTTCAGTAGATTTTTAAGAAATGTTGCTTTTAAAAAATCTATATCTCGAGAACTATTAGACGTAAATTGCTCTTTTAAGGCTAATATTTCAGCAAATTTACTCTTCTTTAAATAATGTACACTTAGGTTTTCTAGTGTTGTTGGTAGTTTTTAAGATATAGAGCTCCGAATGAAAAATTAGTGTTTTTTGTTCCATGAGGAAAATGTCTCATTCTAATTTCAAAGCGAAAAACTTGTTATCATCTCACTTATGGATACATCTTTTCCAGTTTTTGGCTGCTATCTTGGTGTAGCATTAAGATACAATTTTAAACAATAGCTCATTACAAAGAGGATGAAATGCTAAAGATTTCCCTTACAAACAGTATGCAGCTACGATTTTTAGTTTTCAAGATCTAAACGGTAAACACATCGAGCGTTACCCCCCACCACAACTGTTTCAACTCTCCCGTCACGAAATCAATATACTCCTGTACATATATATTTTTTTTCTCCACTTTTTTCAATGTTACTGGATTTATCATTTTTTTTTTTTTATAATTTAAGTATCCTCTACCCATTTCAAATAAAATATTTTTAAATAATATAAGACCGTCGCTAAATCGGGGCTTAGAACGGCGGGTTGGGATTCCCTTATACTATTTGTCGATGTAATAATCTCCTTCAAGAGATTATGACATGTTTTACAACGAAAAAATTCCTATCAAATTGTCCGTTTTGAGTTAGTTAGTTTCATATTTATGTTATAGTATGATCATAAAATATTTTAGTTAATTTCAT